>NC_090936.1:543924303-544225375 GCF_040938575.1 Ambystoma mexicanum
CCTCTCTACTACAATCTTGCATTCTTACACCTTACACACTCTTTCAGATGACATGTAGATCCATTGTAAATAACATATTCAGACCATATCCATTTTCTATCAGCAACCATTCTGTCAATTTTTGCACTCCTCATTCTGGGGGCTCCCCATATGCCTACCTGCCCAGTAGGTACCAACCACAAACAATAGAGATTTTCATATCAGCACACAGGTAACAGGTACTTCTGACCTGCATCCATCAATTCCGAATGTTTCTCCATCTGCCTTCCCACTTTCTGACTAACACATCATGTCCTCCTTTCTTACAGAGTCCTGCACAGCAAAGCCAAGTATTATTGGCAGAAGGTTGCTAAATAACATTACATTACTTTGCAAATTAAATCATGGCAAATAAAGGTTTCGACCATCTATGCTTGATCAGGCTGGCAATGCCCTTCCTCACATTTCTACAAAGGACAATCACCATGATATATTTGCCTAGAGTTGACTTCTTCTGATCAGTGCACAGGCTACATGTGAGATTCCTTTCAAAGCACTCTGCATCTCCCATAGAGACCATACAGTCACAGAGCAAAGAAAAGAGAATGGGCCTCATTACGAGCTTGGGGGTAACCGTGCCTGTATGGCAGGCACGGCTACCGCCAAGCTCGCTACCGGCCCCGCCACCTGTAAATGGGCAATTACCGGCCCATTATGAGTTGAATGGGCCGGTAATTGCCCATTCGCGGGTGGTGGCATGGCTGTGCTCCATAGGGCAGAGTGGGGATGAGGAGCATGGATGCACCAGCATCATTGATGAAGGGGCGGGAGCATCCGTGGGTCTCCCTCGCGGGTGCCACACAGCCCGCCAGGTCATACCTGGCAGGCTATCAGGCACCTGCGAGGGAAACTTGTAGTATAGCGGTACGGTATGAACGGTGCCGGTGCTGTACCGGCACCGTTCATACCGTACCGCTATACTTATAATGAGGCCCAATGCCTTACCAAACAAGTAAACCACCACGATACAGAAATGAAATACCGTTAGAGACCAAAACATTGTACAGGGGATTGGCTTTCTCTAAAACTATACCAAAATTCTGAAACTTACATGACATTTGAGAAAACCTTAAAGACCTGTCTTTTTAATGTACTGAGATAGCCATGGTACCATCCCAGAATCTGCAACCGCCAAATCCTCCAAATGATCCAACCACCCACTAGGACATTTGCTATTTCCCCCAGAAATATTTTCAATCTCCTATGCTTTAACACAGTCCACATTTTTCACATATGCCACTGGTACATGGAACACCAAAGACCACTTCCCGCAGACTTCAACCAAAACAACACTATGCATCTAACACAAGCTTACATACAACACCCTCCATCGCCCAGCCAAGAAACCTTTGCACCATGGGCACATAAGGTTCGCCTATAAAAATACATGCCTTTGTTCCCTGGAAAAATAACGCCTATAAACCCAGGGGAATGCAGGGTATTACCCGAAATGGTTGTTTCTAATTGAACCGTATGGTAGAACTGGGCGAATTTGGAATTTGGAATTTGGTCATTTGGAAAGAACCAATTTGGGTAATCACTACCAAACAAGGGTTGCCGGGGTTGTGGGGGTGTCCCCCGCTCACCATGTTTGGTAGCGATTGCCTTTGGCGGAAGCCGGGGTGTCCCCCACTTCTGGACAAAAAAAAAAAGAAAAGCAGACCATGCGGTGTCGGACATGACTTGCGTCGGATGGACGGATTCGATGCTGCAGGGTCAGAACATGCACGGATGGCAAAAAGGTAAGTAGGGGGTCAGTGTTTTTTTAAAAAATTATGGCAGTTTTGGCCATGGCAAAATTGGCTTTGCAGCCGAATTGAACAATCAGAGGGGGAAAAAAATAATCAGCAGGGGAGAAGGGAGACGAAAGCAGAAGCAAAGAGGAAAGTCTTGAGGTGCTTCCGGAACCAGAGATGGTTCTCCTCGAGTTTTAGTGTGGCAGGGAGGCTGTTCCAGAGGGAGGCCCCAGCCGAAGACAGAGATCGACCCCCAGCTCATTTCTTTGAAAAAAGTTTGAGGTAGAGGAGCGGAGAGCTCGAGAGGGGAGGTATTTGCGGAGGGATAGCTGAAGGTAAGTTGGACCTAGGCCCCAGAAACTTTGTGGACAATGCAGAGGGTTTTGAATTGATGCTCATATGATGACATACATTTATCAAGATCATCACCATCATAAAAGTTTATTTCAGTTACCAAAACAACAGAAAAGCCACATTAAAGACACCGATGTCATACACTTACAAGAACATAATATAACTCCATAAAATCTCACATCATACAAGAATTTAGACATAGCTTTTAAAACAATGATCAGCCTTCCCCCCTCTAAACCCTGTTACATACAAAAACCTTGCTATATGTCTGGGTGATAATCCATGTATCACTTCTCGGTGTTTGAAGGCACACTGCTGCCAATTAAATTGTCATGGCTATTTAAAATGACATTTGCAACCAACTACTAACATTGTTTTCCTAGAAATTAATAAAGGAACCATTCTATCAGTAACTTACAACTCATTAAAATTGTGTTGCATCAAAACATTTCATTACTATGTACATGACTCACCAAATTAAACCAATCCCCCACATGTCCTCCACTTGATACACAGAGAACAATGTTAGAAGTATAATGTTACAAGGCAATATGTGCACTAGATTAAATATAGATCACCAATTTAAAAATGTCTAAAATAGAAAATATGGATTACCAATATCTGTGATGCAAGGCTAGTTTTAAAACAGAGGTAACATTTTTGATCAAGGTTCATGACGGCCATTCTGCAGCTTCTTTGCCCCATGCCCCTTAGATATTGGAAAAACAAAGAGGTGATGGCTTGAAGGTTTAGAATTACTATTACACCTCTGGCAATTCCTCTGTTCAAACCTCCAGGCCATCGTTCTTTGCCTGCCAATCCATTACAGAAATGGGAAAAACCATATGCAAATCAGGCTTGGTCCCACCCCCAAATGGGTAGTCCACCCTGAACTGCTAGATCAAATCCCTTCTGCATGAGACCACAAGCATCCCCAGACATGTTTCAGTCTCCTTGGGCGTCATCAGTGAAGAGAAGCTTGGGTCTCTAGGTCCAGCAGGCATGGTACCCACGTCTGACCATACACGTCCCACTCAGGGTGACAAAGCAAAAACAAAGAGGTGGTGGCTGGAACGTTTAACATTAATCTTACACCTCTGGCAGTTGCTCTGGGTAACCCTCCAGAACATCTTCCTTTGCCTGCAAAGCCATTACAAAAAGAGGAAAGACCATATGCAAATCAGGCTTGGTCCCACCACCAAAGGGGTAATACAGCCTGACCTACTAGGTCACATGCCTTCTGCACAAGACCACAAGTATCCCCAGACATGTCAGCAGAAGGGATGTGACCAAGCAGTTTGGGCAGTTTGGGCTGGACTGTCCCATTTGGGGTGGGACCAAGCCTGATTTGCATATTGTTTTTTCCCTTTTGTAATGGCTTAGTGAAGAACAATGGTCTGGAGAGTTGCCCAGAGCAACTGCCAGAGGTTCAGATTTATTCTAAACCTTCCAGCCATCACTCCTTTTGTTTTACTATTGTGATGCTGAGTGGGACAGGCATGCCCTGATATGGGTCCCGTGCCTGCTGGGCCTAGAGACCCAAGCTACTCCTCACTGATGAGGCCCAACTAGGCTGAAACATGTTTGGGGATGCTTGTGGTCTCGTGCAGAAGGGATGTGACCAAGAAATTTGGGCTGGACTACCCCTTTTGGGGTCGGCACAACCCTGATTTGCATATGGTCTTTCCCCTTCTTTATTGGCTTAGCAGGAGAAGAACGATGATCTGGGGGGTTCCCCAGAGCAAAGCCATAGGTTCAGATTATTTCTAAACCTTCCAGCCATCACCTCTTTTGTTTTGCCCTTATTGATTGGATCCACAATCCTTTTCCTAAAATACTTAAACAGGTGGCAAAATAACAGAAAATGTACAGAACATTCCCTGTGTCCCAATATACTTGGTCAGCATTCTGTTTAGTACCATTGTGATCTCCATATTGGTTCTGAGAGGTAACATATCCATGTTTGCTTTTGTATACTGCCATGTTTTGTCTCCCTAGTGACTAATTCCAGATAAGGCAAAGGGCTATCTATCAGTGTAAATATAGAATAGGCGTCATCACACACTTCTGAAGTGACCCTGCCCAATACTGATGAGCCCTGGCTTTCAATGCTAGCCATATTGCTGTGCTAATTTCAACAAGTATCTTTGTGGTGTAGATTAAACGCAGGCTCAGTGCTAGCTCTGACAAAGCTTTGCTCATATCCCTTAGTCATCAGACTTTAAAACCCTTATGTGCCATGCGTTAGGAACCCAGCTCTTTGGCTAATGTTGCACATACTGTATGTGTGTATTTTATTGCTTATAGCCTGAACCTAGCTCAAGAGCAGCAGATCGCTTTACAACAGGATTGTGCCTGAATTGGGCCTGGCATTTTATTCAGTATTGCAGTACTGTTGCCGAGGGGAGAGACAGATTTTTATTTGTCACACAGGTATTGTTGAAAGAGCCATGTTTTTATTGTTTTGCAGAAATGGAGGATGGTAGGGTCACGTTGAGCCTCTAATGGATTGAGTTCCAGATGGTTGGGTGCAGAAGAAGGACTGCTTGTGAGTCTTCTCTTTGCTGGCTAGCTTTGACGTCAACCTTTTGATAGTTTTGCTACGTGAGGTGGAGAGCCTCTTGAGGTGTGGACTTTAGCCACCATGTATGTTGGTGTTCCATTTGAGACTGTTTTGTAGGTGATAAATACAGTTTTGAATATGATCCTGTCGGGGAAGGTTAGCCCATGAAGCATGCACGGTGTTGGAGAGATACGGTCGGATTTGATGGGCACCTATAATGAGGCGGGCGGCAGAGTGGTGTGCAGCTTGAAGGGGGGTCAGGTTTGCACCTGGAAGCACATTAAGGACGGCATTTCACCATTGATGTCTGAGATAACAAGGGTTTGTACCACCGTAAACAATTTGTTAGAGGGAATGAAGGGTTTTGTGGAGTGTGTGAGTCTGTAGCCGTGCAGTTTGTGACTTGTTGGCTAAACGCTTTTGGAAGGAAAGGCTAGTGTCAACAATAAAGCCTCAGGATTTGGCTTAGTCTGACAGCTGAGGTGTGGAGCCTTCCAAGCACATGTCATCCAGCCATTGTTGCACAAATTGATTTTTGGTGGGAGACTGATGAGGACAAATTCGGTCTTGATCAGGCTCATTTTAAGGTAAGCATTTGACATCTACGTTTGGGTTGTAGCCAGGCATTAGCGAAGGTTAGCAAGGACCTCGGGCCACAGACCTTAAGATAAAGCTGAGTGTTATCAGCATACTGATGGATGGCTATAATGGGGTCATTTAGGAAAGTTCCCAAGGGTTACATTTTGGATGATTGGGGAGAATATGGAACCTTGGGAGACCTCACACATGACTGGGAATCGGTTGGATCTGAATGAGCCAATCTGTATGACCTGGTGCCAACCAGACAATAAGGATGAAAACTATTTTAGGACAGATACAGAGAAGCCCATCCTGTTGGTGAGGAGGGAAAGGAATATTTGGTTATCAACTGTTTTGAAGGCATCTCAGAGGACTAAGAGCACTCAGAGACACAAGTGCACAGTATTGGTGATTCTGAGCTCATGGTCCTCCACTTGGATGGTTGCAGTCTCGGTGCTGCATTTGGGCCAGAAGCCTGACTGATAATCACGGAGAAGGTCAAGATGGTTGATTTTGGCAAGTAGTTGGGTGGCAGCTACTTTATCAATATTCTTCCTGATAAAAGGGAGGCTTGTGATGGGTCTGTATTAGGCTAAATCCTCTGGGTCAAGCAAGGTCTTTTAGAGAAGAGCTAATTTGAGACCTGTCTTCAACATGTTTCGGAAATGCACCTTCACTAAGTGAGATGTTCACAATGCCAAGGAGTGCTTTAAGTGATGAGCCAGTGAGCTGTTTATGAGGGATACTGGGAGGAAGTCATCCGTGTAAGTAGTGGGAATGAGTGAAACAAGTGTGTCTGAGAGATCCCTAGGAGAGACGACGATGAAGTCTGTTTAGCAGATGTGATGAATCTGGACAATTAGTCCTTTCTCCCCAGACTGGAGCCACCCTCTGTGAGTCTAGGGAGGTAAGTTAGGGGTCTGGCAAAGTGAGACCTCAATGGGATTGACTCCCCTCTCAGGAAAAAGGACTCCCAGTCCAAAGAGCACCTCCCTGAAAGGGTTACTGTGTCCGCCTACATGGTGCTTGAAAGAACTGTTAATTCTCAAATTTCAACTGCAACGACCACGAATTCTCCTTCGAATGTTTTGGCTCCAGGTACTGCTGGCATTCATCTGAAGGGCACTGTAAAGGAAGGACACAACTTTCTTGATTGTGATGACGTACTGTTTTGCTCTTCTGAGTCTCAGTGCCCAGATATATATTTTGCTTATGAGGTTCCCCAGTGCATTTAAAAATATTAGAAATAGATTTTAAAACATGTGCTTATCTGGCCTCTTTATTAACTCAAATCAAAGTAACAAAACCAAAATACAGAAGTAAAGAATTGATGAATACATCACTGTGAGCGTTAATTTGTAATCCTTCATCCTTGCCAAGTGCTCCACTGGAACTTTTTCAAAACCCCAGGTTGGCAAAGAGTCACTTGCCATGGGAACAGACACGCAGAAATACATATACTTCTTCCAACCCAGCAGAAATCCAAGTGACTCGATTGTGCTCCTGGTATTTTTCCAGAGAGGTCCACTGCCAGTACAATTCCACAGTTACTTGGCTGGTGTAGCCACTGAATTCCATTGACTTGTAAAGAACCCCTGGATTCTTATGAAAGTCGCTTCTTGTGCAATGCACAATAAACTCTGTCTGAACACAAAACAAGAGTTTTTTTCATGACTTCAGAAAATTCACACAGTGTCCAGAAATGAGCTTTTATTTAAGCTTGGATTTCAATGTACACTTGTGTTCACAGTTTGCTTTTCACCCAGACTCCGTATTGGAATCAATGAAAATAAATGTTTTAAATGATTACATCCCACCCTTGGACATTTGATTTCCATAGCTCAACAGCACTAAATTTGTATTTTTTTAAAACTCTACAAAGCATCATAGCTAAGATAGCAATACATTGCAAACAACAACACAACAAAATCAACATGATCAAAATATGAAGAATGCAAGCAAGGGCATAACGTAGGGTTTCACCAATATTTGGGGTCCGTGCAAATAGCCAATCCCACTTATTCCCTGAATGATAAATAATAACCTCCTTTATCAATTCCTTCAATGTGTTGCTATGGTTTTACACAGATTGGGAATGGTCACTCAAATTAAATCAGCACATCCTTCAAACACATTGCACACTAAATTATGTTTTAATCATAATTAATCAATAGCATCTCTAATTTGTAAAACTGCTTTTCTCATAACTTTGCTATCTAAAAGCAATTCTGCTAAGGCTTGAGAAGTATGATTCCATCCGTTCACTATTAAACATGGCAATTTAATAAGAGCTTTATAGCCCCCAGCAGCTAATCCCCAGACTCCCACCAAAGAGTATGCAAGGGCTAGGACTTTGGACAATAACTTCACATTGGAATTACAATCTGGACGTAGACCTATAGATTCAGAAATTGCTCGCTTTACTCTAGTTAATGCTGGCTGCAATGGATTTATGGTTAGTGCTAAACGTGTAACGGCACATGGACCTCCAGAAATGTTAGCAGGAATATATGTGAAAGTAATATTTCCACAAGAAAATAACCACTCTATGGGCAGTCGAACATGGCTCATATGGCTGGCTGCTACAGTTGTATGATTACACTTCATGATATTGGTCACGTTGGTGCATGTGCATGAGGCGTGCGCACATATTCTTTGTTCAAACACAGTTTGGTTGGTTTCTTTATTCAACTTCAGTTCTTGACACTTACCAACCACCTTTGGCTGACAAGTGTTGCTTTACTTTACTTACTGTACTTTACTTTACTTTACTTTATTACGCTTGTATAGTGCAGGCCATAGACGCGGAGGCATAAGGGCGCTGATGGGAACTTAAAGCAAGAGTGATCCATAGGAGAGAACCATAAGAGAATAGAGAGCCTAGTAGACAGAACCAATTAAGTAAACAACCATATTTTCAGGTTCTTATTAAAGCACTCTAAGTTAGGCTGAGCTCTGATAGCTGGGGGAGGTAATTCCAAGCTGTGGGGCGTTAAAGGTAAAAGGCTCCATTTTTGGCCCTTCTGGTTCTGCTTCTGGGGATACTCAGAAGTTTCAGGTTGCTGGATTTTAAGGATCGACTTTGGATTTTATCCATGAAAAATTGTCTCAGATAACTTGGCATAGTGCCTTGGATACATTTGAGGTTATCACCAATAATCGGTAATGTACCCAAGCCTCCACCGGGAGCCAATGCAGGCTCCTTCTTGTGTCAGAGACATGATCACGGCGCTTAAGCCCCATCACGATTCGGACAGCACCATTCTAAATAACTTGAAGGCTATTCATTTCTGTTGTATTCAGGCCTGCCAGAAGACTACAACAGTAGTACATTTTGTCTCCCATTATCTCTCGACCGGATGAATATATGCCACCCCCCTAGGCGTTTCAAGGTGAAGTGAATCCCCTTTGAAATAGTGTAGTGTATAATGGGGAAGAGAACCACACTATGTAACTTGTTGCAAAGTTAATATAGTACAAACAGCAGGTGCATAACATTAGGAGACGCATAGAAAGAAACATTTTGCAGTTATGACAAAATCAAAGGCTTGCATGACCACGCTGCACCAATCGAGCTCCATGGAAGGATTTGACTAGGCCCAGATCATTAAGGCAAAATTAGTTTGTGCCACCAGTCCTCACGGAAGTTCACTTACCCCTTGTCCCTTCACTGCTGCAAATACTTAATATCACTGGAGAGAAAGCACCCTGCAAGGCCGTGAGACAACACCAGGTTCCCCGCAGTGTCCATTAATCACAACCAAGCGGACAGCAGGCCTCTAACCCCCACCCAGCCAGCTCACAGCCAGTGCCCACACCACTGACCCGACCCCCACAAACCTGCATTCCATGATAAGTGAGTGACCACCCAGTCCTAGCATAAACCAATTGAACATAAAAGATCTAACCATGCGCTATATTTTAACCCCTTGCATAAAACACATCCTTTGTAACACAAGTTAAAGGGAGGGATACATTATAGATCATAGCAAGGGTGGAAGCCTTGAGTGCAAGAGGTGCAATATCTACAAAGCCCAGAATGTGTGGGTCAGTATGACTGTATTTCTTCCTTTCTTCCACTTGCACCAATCCCCAGGCTGCCCAGGTGCATGCCACAGTGATGTAGTAGTAGGCCCAGTACGCTAGCTTAGATTTAACAATATTTCTCAATGAGAGACCTGACCTTCACTTCACAACACGATGAGCCCAGCTGACCCACGTGGAACATGACCGACGGTGAAGAAACCAACCAATTGTAGCCTGGCATCCCATATGGAGCAGGATCATGTGGCCCCTCAAAAGACACTGACATGTATTTGGATGGCAGAACATTGTCAAGCAGCAGAGCCCTTTGCTGATATTTTGTATTCTATATAATTAAACCGTGTTATCCTTGCAAGCTATCTCCTGGCTTATTTCCCTAGAGGGTTTTATTCACTCTGAAGTGTACGTAAACAGGGACTTGCCTTCAAAAGTCATCCAAAAGCAAATATCTCCTTTGGGAATTTTATAGGTGTGAATTTTTGACATGGTTTTCCATTTGTCATTTGTCTCCTGGCAGAATTGAAAATAGTTATAAACAGAAAATCTGTTTCAAAACTGGAGCCTATGTTGGCACTGCTAACAGACATGTCAGTGGGTCTATTCCATTCTTGGCATCCAATAGACAGAAATATGACATATTTAGTATTTATTTAGATTGATCCTTAATTCTTTTCAAATCTGTTTCTTTGTGCCTGCTGGGGCTGGTATTTTGGCATTGGCATCAAGTGACTTGAGAATTACATTATACATTTTCATCACTTGCACATTGATCCTTTGCAGTAAGGTGGCATTTTGAATTGGCTTCCCCATTATTTGATCTGATCCTTCCAAATGGAGACCATTGATATTTATGCTGACACCAGTCAGGCACAGCAGGTACAAAACCTGTAAAGCAAACCAGAGCCAGGCATACCAGTGTTGATAATTGTTCTCTTAAATCACATTTTTCAGCATGAACATTATTCAATGTTTTCTTGCCAGGCTCCATGACCAGAACAACTTGGTCTCTGCCCGATGCTATCACATCTGTGGGTGTAGGTGGGCCACTAGGCTTCTGTACCCACACTTTTGCACCCATGTGGTCTGATGTAGCAAAGCCATGCCCCCCCCAAATAGTTAACTCTGTAGGGGCCTCTCCATTTTTGATCTTAGACAGTTTGACAGGTGGGACAATCAATTGGGCTATCTCCTATATGGGTAGGCACAATCTGATCTCCACTGTTCATTAACATCACTTTTAATTCTCCCTGATAATGAGCGTCTATCAATCCTCCCAACACTTGGATGGCTTTTAAGGCTAATCCAGATCTAGAGGCCATCCATTCCATATGTTCTGAGGGAATTTGTACTCCAATCACAGTCTAGATAACACTCATATTTCTGGGTTCTAATCTGATTCCTCTCATTGCATGTAAATCTACTCCTGCAGATTCTGGAGTTGCTCGGTGTGGAGTTAATGCACCTGGCATAAATTCCCAATAAATCAAGGTCTCCGTAGCTAACTGGGTTTGCATCTGCACAGTAGGCCACAATAGGTGTGTTAACTGAGTCTCACACTCTGCCACAGGGCGATTATTTAAAATCTTGACTGCATAAAATACATGCTCATGCCAGCCTACCAGCCCGTCATTCCCTGTCATAGACAATTGCTCCTTCAACAGACCATTCATCCTCTCAATTAGGGCCATCCTTTGGGGACATCAAGGGACATGGTAGAGCCATTTAATAGTGGTCTCTTGACAAAACCTCTGAATTACTTTGCCTTTGAAATGCGTGCCATTATCACTATGAATTTGCAAGTGCACACCATTGTACAATATAATCTGGCCTAACAACTTAGTGGTGCTCAATTGTGTAGCTTTCTTGCATGGCAAAGCCATCAAATATCCTAAAAAATATTCACAATGGTGCATGCATATTGGCAGTCTTTACTGATTGGCACAGAACCAATATAATCTATCTGCCAGATTTGACCTGGTAACTTGCCTCTTCGCAAAGTGCCCTGGACAGTATGAGGGACGGATCTATGTCATTGATACTGACACACCAGACATTGCTAAATAATTGTTTTCAATACCTCTAAAGAGATATTGATCCCTCAAGCTTGTGCCAACCTCTGAGTAGCTTTTTCTCCAAGGTGCACACATTTCTGGTGTGCCCACTTGGCTAGACCCCCCAAATCGTCCTCCAGAGCCTCTGCATCCACAAATGAAATCTTGGTGTATTCATCTGCAGCAGAATTAATCCAACGCTCTAATGAGTCAGTAATACAGTGTGCATCCACTTGATACACTGTTACTTCACTTTTTGATAGCATTTCCCAGATACCTTGCCACAGCTCTTTTCCCCAAAATTCTTTCCAATGTTTTTTCCATGCATTCTTAAACCGTGTTGGCATCCATATAGCTAGCCCATTGGCCACTGACCATGAATATTTGTTTACAAATGACATTGAACAGGTGCCTCTTGTTTTAAAGCTTGATAGACTTCATCAAGTTCTGCAAACGGACTGCTCTTCACATTCCCGAGCGTTGTCAACATATTTTTTGACTTGGGATGCTATGACACTGCTTTCCAGTAGCGCTCAGTCCCAACATAGGAGCAGAGCCATCAGTAGACCAGGCTTGCTCTGTCTGCCCTACTGTCAGATCTCCATAAGGTACTCCCATTTCACTGGAGACTCATGTACTTCAGTCACTTCCTTTGGTATGTAATCTATGGGTGGCCACCTGCTCATGTAATTTTGCAACTCCACACTTTCCTGATTTGGCTCTGTCTTGAATGTACTATTTCCACTTGCTGATAGTAGTTGCTTGAACATGTCCTATTCTGTGTGTTTTAGAAGAGCTCACTACCCACTGCGTGATTGAGATCTTATTTCTTATCAGTACATCATGACCCAAAGTCAACTGTTCCGTAGAAAAGGGAGCCCAATAACATGCAAGCAATTTCTTCTCAAAAGGAGTGTACTTATAACCAGCCTCAGGTAATTTCCAACTCCAAAATCCCAAAGGGACTCACTTATTGTTTTGCTTTTGCCACAGACTACAGTTAGCATAATTATCTTGTACAGTTACATTTAGCTCTATTACTCCTTGCTTCAAAGGCAACAAATCAAGGACATGTTGCACTGTGTACTTTGCCAAGTCAAATGTTATCTGTTGCTCTTAACCCCATTCAAATTCATATTTATTTTGTGTCACTATGTAAAGTGGGGCCAAGATTTTCCCTAAATGTGGTATGTGCTATTGCCAAAAACCCAAACACTCCTATGAACTGCTGACCTTGCTTCTTGTTCACTGGAGTGGTAAATTATCTTTTGCTTGGCTTTAGGTATGATGCCTCGATGGCCATTATGCCATTCAATTCCCAACAATATCACAGACACAGTTGGCCCTTGAATCTTATTAGGGTCATTTCCCAGCCTTCTTTTTCATTCCTTCAATAATTGCTTCCAATTGATTTTGCACACTGCGCTCATATTTGACCCAAATCAGAATATCATTACTGCAATGTGAAATCTGTACGTCAGGTTTACATGGTATCTTGTCTAAGTGTTCTGCAATCAGCCGGTGACAGAGGGTGGGACTATGCAAGTAGCCCAAAAGCAATCTTGTGAAGGTGTACTGACGCCCACCCCAAGAAAATGAGAACTGCTCCAGGCATTCTTTGGCAATTGGCACTGTGAACAATGCATTTGCCAAATCTAACACAGCATACCAGGTTCCCTCAAACTTCTGTATGTTTCAATCAAGGTAACAGTATCTGGCACAGCATGAATTAAAGGGGAAGTGTGTGTTATTTTACTCTCTATAGTCTATAGTCATCCTCCAGCTCCCATCGCCCTTTTTAAGAGGCCAGATCAGATTGTTCCAAGCAGTAGAGATTGATTTCAATACTCCTGCCTCTACATATTCTTTAATGGCGTCTGAAATGTCCTTGTGCACCCCGGGAATGCAAAATTGTTTCATTGACACATGCTTCATTGCCAATGGCACGTGCACCAGAGAGATTTTCAATTTGGCTACATGATCTGGTGTGCAAGTCAATATATTTACACCAAATGTTCATGTTTTACCTCCTAACCCTAGAGTCAACTCTTCCAAAATGTCAAATCCAATAATGTATTCAGGTATCGGGGCAGGGCAATCAATACTTCATATTTCTGTTTTTTTCAAATTGCCAATCTTCATTTCCACTCCTGTCAGTACTGCAGGTGTCTCTTTTCCACTCAGTCCAGTAATGGAACGTGTCTACCTTTAAATCTTGAAGGATTCCCATGAATCAATGAGCCCTTGCCAAGGTGTCAATCAAAGCTTGGATCTCTTGTGTATTTACAGGTCTCTAAAATATCTTTACATCAACATGTGTGAGCTGACACAATCTGAACTTGGCCATAATCCAATTCCGACTTTGAATGAGTGTACCCAGACTCAGCCTTCAACATTGGAAATCACTATTTTCCTCAACTAAGTATATGTTGGCTGGTACTGTGAAGTAGTTCCCATAGATCTTTCCCCCTGCTGCTCCTCAGGAGGCGCTGAAGGTAAAGTGTCACCTTCCTGCTTAGACACCACCTGTCTCTTGACTTGCTTATAGAACTCTTTCCCAGCAAGCCCTCTCTTTTTGTATAGCTCATACATTTCTCTGGTTTCAATACAATCTATTTCTTCCTGTGGCACACCATCTTTAAATAGTGTCAAAAAAATGTCCTGACTACATACTCAGGCATCTCTACTGTCTTATCCCCTGTCCTCTGTTCTTCTCTCACCGCACCCCTCCCTCTCATGAGGCTTGTCTTCACCTCTGTCCCATTCACCCAGCTCTGACAATTGCTGTATGGCATCTACCACTTCATCAGTCGGTTTGCCCGTCATACTAACTAGCAACGTCGTGATGGCACTTTATATGCTGATGGGGCAGTTCTGATAACCATATTTCTCGTTAATACTGGCAACGGCACCACTCCCACATGCCCTTGTTCGTCTATATGCAATGCTTCTTCAATTGCATGTTCCCTATTCTTTTTAATCGATTCCTTCAAAGAATACCATCTTTTCTCCTCAGAAGGCCAATCAGTGGTACTTGGGTACAGTATATTACATCCCTGAGCTGCAAGGTGCAATAAGGACACCTGAGAGTGTAGCCATAATCGCATCTGGCGGCGGAGCAGATCACAGCACTTCCTGAATATTAGTTTCAGTGGAAAAAGGTAAGAAGCATGAAGAATCAGTTGAGTCCACTACTAATCCTCCTGTGCCTCCATCATACATCCCCAGCATCCAACCCGATAAAGGATTGCCAGACTTCTGCCTTAATCTACTGATTATTTCGCCCACGTCTTGCTGAGTGAAATCCTCAAGAGTGGTCAAATCAACAATGCCACTCCCAAGGTTGTGCCAATGAGGCCCCACTCTGTCGGGGTCATTACGAGGTTGGAGGTAAGGGGTAAATGATGCCGGTAAAGGATTACTGGCATCCTTTAACGTGCCGAGCCATTACGACCCACCAACCCGCTATTAGCGGCATCGTAATTAACGGTGCCTCTAATAGCGGCATGGGCGCGGCACACGACCCTTCATGCCGGCAATACCGGCATGGCGTAAACAGGAGGACATCACAAGTCAGGCGGACATGCAAATAACAGCCTACTGAAGCCCGAAAGGTACCTTAGCGGCATGGAGTAAATACCAGCATCGTGGACCACCCGTAAACGACCATGTGCAGTGTTCCCAACTGCAACAGGTGCACACAATCAGCACAGATTTAGGCAATATAGATTGGGCCAGCACAAAAGGAGCACACCCCACCCCTTCCCACACCCAGTCACACACCAAAATGATTCCAATACTACTAGCAATGCTGGGGCTGGAGGACATGATTGCAGTGGAACTGCTGCAACAACAACAACAACAACAGGCAGCACAGAGGAGACGCAGGAGGAGAAGGAGGGTGAGGCAGGCCCAGCATGCCCACCAGTGCAGCCAGTGGTACCACGCAGGCAGCCCCCAATCCCTCGCATCCGAGCCAGTCCATTCAACCTAACCCCTGAGCAGATCCACACCCTGTACTGTCTGGACCGGGACACCATCACCACCATTGTGGACATGATACATGACGACATCGTCAGCCTGATTGAAATACGCACCACCATCCCACCTCTACTGAAGGTAGTGTCTGTGCTCTACTTCCTGGCCACAGGCACCTACCAGCACACAGTGGGGCACATGCATGGCATATCACAATCATTATTCTCACGTACGCTGAACCAAGTGCTCGATGCCCTCCGGAAGCACACAGGTGACCACATTTTCCTACCATGGACAGCCCAGGAGTTCTCCAACACCAAAGTTGGTTTCCATTCACTGGCCTGCATCCCTGGTTGCATTGGCGCCATCGACTGCACCCATCTCGAATTGGTGGGGCCACATGCCATGGAGGCAGTGTACCGCAACCGTAACCTATACCACTCCATCAATTTGCAAATGGTATGTGACCCAAACAAGATCATCACACATTGTTGTGCACGATTTCCAGTATAAACCCATGATTCAATGCTCATGCGGAACTCCACGATACCACGCTACATGGAGCGACACACAGGACACAGATCCTGGCTACTCGGTGAGTTGCATGTCAGGCTCATGGCAATGCGATGTGGGTAGGTGATTGGGGGTGAGATAAATACTTCACCTGGCTGAGATGGGGGAGGGAGATGCATACTTCACCTGGCTGAGTGTACCTGAGAGGATGTACCATGCTCATACCCCAAAGCAGGCCAGACTAAACCCTACACCTGACCACAAAATGCAAGACGTAAGCTGCCCTACCACGAAAATGATGCAGTGCAACAACCATTCCATAGACATCAACATGTACACTGCACATAATCAGACCGTAGCCACTACAACCCAATGCAGCGACAAGCAATTAGGATGGCCAATGCACAGCACCAAATACCATCATCAAAAAGGACAGGTCTCCATCACTGTGTACAAAGGAGCCACATGAGGGCAAAATACATTAACAGACCCCTACACCAACACAGAGGTCCACCAAAACAGCATTTCACCATTTGCCGTGCATAGCGAGATCATCATGAGGCTGCCATCAACGTTGACAGGAAGAAAACATACAAATCACTGCACATCACCCAGATCATGGGAACAACCAGTTTGGACTACCACAGTGCATGAGCACTCACAAGGAATTGGCCCCCCCTGCGCCCACTAGATGATGGCACGCACACCTGTCTATAAGAGGAATACACACATAGCAGTGACATCATGTGTCTCTATTCATGCATGGATCTGTGGGTGTAAACAGGAAATAAATGCATGCTATGGTGTCATTGATACAGGTCCCATATGATGGAAGGACTTACATATAATCATTGTTGCCCACATGCAGGTGATGCAGGCTTTCCCTTGAAGAGGTGGCTCCTTACCCCAGTCCGGAACCCGCAGAACAGGCACGAGGAGGACTACAATCGTGCGCATACACGTAACCGTGTGGTGATTGAGCAGACATCTGGCCTCTTGAAGACACGGTTTTGCTGCCTCAGCAGGTCTGGTGGGGCACTCCTGTACGGCCATGAGAAGGTGGGCAAGATTGTCATGGCATGTGTCATGCTACACAATATGTGCATCAGACGGAATGTGCCTCTGCCCCTGACGCTGAACTGCAACCACCTGACGATGAGGATGAGGACGGTGGAGATGGGGCTGCACTTCAGGGAGGCAGCGATGCACAGGAGGGATGTGCCATGCGTCAGACTCTGATTGACCAATGTTTCTAGCACACATGGATGGGGAGTGTGACATGGAGGTGGAACTCAGGGCACTGGGTGTGTCAGCGACATGGACACTGTAGACTGTTCACCAATAAAGCACACGTACACAATAAGCAATGCCCGCACATGTGAATTCAAATTTCACAACAGGTGTATTCAGAATATGTAACATACCAAGTGCACAAGCCTTCCACCCCACACACCCACTCCCCCTCCTGTTCCCCCTTCAACTTCCCCATACACCCTCTTCCCCTTCCCCTGCCCCCTCCCCTCTCAACTCCCCCACACACCCTCTCCCCCTCCCGTCCCCCCTCAACTTCGCCACACACCCTCTCCCCCTTCCCCCTCCGCCCTCAAATTCCCCACACACCCCGTTCCCCCCTCCCCCTCAACTTCCCCACACATGGTGTGCACTGGCATGCACCATAAGTCTACATGAGACCAGAATGCCTGGCTGAGCCTACAGCCCTTCTCCCCTTCCAGCAGCAGGTGGACCCATGTCCGAACTGCGCAGGTTCCACCCAGACCTACGCAGGAGGCTGGACTTAGTGGAGCTGGCATTGGAGGATGTCCCAGGTTGTTCTGCCACCTGTGCCGGACGCATGGCCTCCATTGCTGCCACCATTTGGTTGAGGACCTGCCTCGCAGCTGCCAATTCATTGCATATGTCTTTTGAGGTGGTCTCAATTGCAGATTTGAGGGATGAAGCACATTCCCTTATCTCATCCCTTGCCTGGCCACATTCCGTGATGTGCTGTGTCAACAGCCCTGTCAGCTCCTCCTGCCACTTCTGGATTGCCCTGATCCCCTCTTGGCTGTTCAGGACACTGGTGGATGTATGAGGTGCTACCGACATGGTTGGTTCCTCATGCACGCTTGGCGTGGGGCTGAAACTACCGGGCCATGACACCCCAGGAGACAGCTCATGGCTGTTGCTGTTGTGTATGCTGAATGGGGAGAGGTGTGGTGAATGTGGGGGGCCTGTAGCGGTAGTGGTGCCATGTGGTAGAACATCTGACTCGTCATCGGACACGGCTGCTGTAGCAACTGTCTCCCCCACAGTACTGCTGGCAGCTGATACAGTGCCTTCAGCCACTAGCTCCTGAGTGTTGGTGGCTGGTGTGGGTGCTGTGGTGGGGGCCGTAGTGCACATTGGTGCTGTGGGTTCTCGGGTTGACTTGCCCTTCTGCGGTTGTCCACGTTGCCCTCTTTCCCTTGATGTTGAGGGGCGGTTTTCTCCCTCCATGCCCCTGGTGTGGTGTTGCAGCATCCTCCCTGGGGTCCTGTTCATCGCTGTCTGATGGCGTGCCTGTGGGGGACCAAGAGAGGGAGAGGATTAGTGATGGGTCTACATGCATCAGGCATGCATTGGGGTAGCTGCATTGATATGGAATGTCAGTTGATTGGCATTAGGGTAGTGACATACGGGTTGCTTGGCTTTTGGGTGGGTGATGCAGGGATGCATCTGGGATGAAACCTATATGGGGTGCATCATGCATGTGGACAAGATGGTGCTGTGCACTGCCTGTAGGCAGTTTTGGAAATATGTGTCTGGTGGACCCTGCTTTCCATCATTGGTCTTTGCAGTGTTTCATTTGGGACACCTACCTGCATCAGCCAATGACGGGGCTCGTCGCTCCATGTCACCCACTCCCTCAATAGCTTCCATCCCAATGGCGCATGCACAGATCTCCTCCTAGGGTTCCATATTTATGGGGGAGTCCGCACCTCCACCTGTTGCCATCCCTGATTGTGGTTGGCCGAGAGGATGTTCCGCATGCGTGAGTGCAGGTCATCCCAGCGCTTCCGGACATCTTTAGAAGTGCGGGGGGTGGTGCCAACGGCACTCACTTTCTGCGCCACCTCCGCCCATATCTCCTTCTTCCGCTGCACTGCAGGTCGAGACATGTTGGTGGAGAAGACGACATCCGCATGTTTTTGCAGCATCTCGGCCAGCATTTTCAAATCCTCTGGTGAGAAGCGCTCCTTTGCAAGCGCTCTGCACTTTTTTTGAGTACCTTGGGCATTGTGATATGCTGCAGGTAGAGGTGTGGTAGAGGTGTGGTGGTGAGATGGCTACTGGTTACAGAGAATGGCAATGGATTGTGTTTTTAAAGATGGCCGCCATGCTCTTTCCCATTCCTGTGCGATGACGCTACTTCCGGTTCCGCTTATTAGCAGTGACCGCTAATAGTGGTCACCGCTAATGCCGATGGCTTGGATGGCGGTAGAGCTATCTGCGCTTCACGCAATGCCGGTAAGGATGATTTCTTTCGCCCTTTTACGGCAGTGCAGAAAGGTCATTTCCGGCATGGCACAAAGCTCATGCCCGCGTACTCGTAATTGCCCTCTAATAGTGGCCTTGTGGCAACACGGACATGGTATTTGCTCCATGCCGGTAAGGGCCGTACCTTACCTCCAAACTCATAATGAGGGCCTGTGCCTGGTCACCGGGTTCACAGTAACCTTCTTCGCATCTAGTTTCACTGCAGATTATGCCTACACTTCCAGGTCAGAATCAATGCTACTCAAAGAGGAATCCCAAACTCAAAGAGGAATCCCAAATATCGGCATTCCAATTATTTATATACCAGTTTAAATCAGCCATTGAAATAACAGCAGCAACTTTGCGTTTAATAATGTTACCTATGTGCTTTGGATATCTGAATTGGGCTACTCTAATTGCAGCACTAGTCACAATTTGTTGAAATTTAGAAGGCTTGTCACTCCAAATCTTTAATTGCAGCTTTTGCATCAAAGAAGTTATCCCTCAGCTGCCAATTCCCTTTCTAATCACAATACAACCACCTCTAAATGCACGGTCCTTTGATACACCTTAAAATAAGCTTGAAGCAGTATCCAACCTCTCCTGCCCACAACAACAGATTCACCCCCTTTAATCACTGGGACCATTTGTAAACAAGAAATCACATCTTCCTCCTGAGCATTAGCCAAGAAATCCTCCCATTGCTCAGATAAACCAGAGCCGCAAGCAAATTCCTTCACTAACACGTCATAAGTGGGCCACATTCCAAACAGGAATAATTTTACTCACTCAAGTATTTGCCAGCAGAACAACTCTTATCTACCTTTTTAAACCAGGAATGCATTCTACAAACAATGCACACTAGCCCATGCACAATTAATTAATCACTGCAGTCACTCTAAAAAGCTAATAAACAACAAACTGTGCCTGAACACTGCTTCAGCAAATGCACACAGTGATTAAAAATGTGCTTTTATTTAAAGTCTGCGTCCAGTGTCCACTTGTGTTCGCAGGGTGCATTTCACCTAGACTCCATATTGGAATCAAAGGAATTACATTTTTTTATGCATTACACATACGTACACCCAATAAGAAATGTGAATGGGGAGAGACCTCGAGAGACCTTGAGAGAGGAAGATCTTGAGAGAGGAAGTCATTGTGCATGACTCCTAAGGAGGAAGGAGAATCACTGATGCACAGTTGCGAGCCTCTGTAGACATATCCTGGAGGGCCGGAGCTATGTGGATTCAGAGAGCCAGTGGTGGCATAGCGAAAGAGAGACCTGCTATCTGGAGACTATGACCTGGAAAGGACACAAGCCATCTTTCCTGGTGGTGCAACACTAGGACCAGGTGCCCAGCAACAGACATTGAGACCAGGGGAAAACAAGGAGCCAGAGTGCCCGAGCTCCACGCAGCAAATGCTGGTGCTAGTGAGAAGAGCACAAAGAGGGAAGCAAACATTCCCCCTGTGAGGCAGACAGCAAGGGTTGTAACTTGTAGGGTCAAAGATTGCCAATGCCAGTCCTGATACAAGGAGCTGAGAGACTGAAGCATGAAAGACAGAATGAGTGGAACGGGCATGCGACGAAGTAAAGCAGAGTGCAGTCAATACGAACACTGACTATGAAGGCTGGGGAAGCCGTTTTACAATATCCAAACATGAGAGAATTGTATAGACATACGTCCTATGAACCAGAGAATGGAAGATAGACCTGTGCTTCACATCAGGTCTAGGGCAATCCAACAAAAGCATAAGAATAATTATATGGAGAACCAATAGCCTTACCTTGGAAATCACAGTGTAAGCAATACAAACTTTGTCTATGAAGGCTGGTGGAGCCATTTACAAATTCCAAAAGAGTGAGACTCAACAATCTTACCTAAGGACCACAGGACTTTCAGGAGTCCCAGTGCCACAAAGTTGAAAGACCGAAAAATATATATCTAGTAATACTAGAAGGATTTTTACTGCTGGTAAAAAGCTGAAGAGATCTTGAAGGATTTTAACCAGTGGTAAACACAGGAACAATAGACGTAAAGAAGAATCTGTGTTCTCCCAGAAAGGGGGAGGAGAGAACTGTCTACAAGAGCTTTATCATTTTAAATTAACAAATTACATATGAGGACTGTGCATTGTGTAAAGACTTTTGAACTGAAATTTTAGACTGATACTTAGCCTTCTATGAACGGGGCTAGGCAGAAGCCAATGTCTAGGCTGTTGTGCAAACCTCCTTCTCTTTTTAGTTAGGTTTTCTAAAGTGGTACTGGCAGTTAGTGAGTAGGAATTTGGACTCAGGTCTCTATTTTCTACTACAACGAGCACCATAAGTTTTGGTTTTAGAAGGCAGGGATATCCCTCATAGCGATAAGGCCAGTTAGGCATTTTTCTTTTCTTTTGAATAAACCAATACATACCATGGCCAATGTAATCCAAGTCCTTCTTCTGGTTCGCAAAGAGGGCAGTTCTCGGAGGTGTGGGGTGGGGGATCGTTAGCAGGACTATGGTTTTGAGGCATCAAGTGACCTCATATTTGATCAATTGTGTTAACGAAGTGGGTGTTTATTCCATTGTATGTCTCTTGTGAATCTGTCACTCGTTGACAGGTGTGGATATGAAGCAGTGCTTCACCACTTTGAATAAGGCTTTGCTCCTGTTGGATTCTGCCCCAATGTGAAAGTGTAGTAAACTGACTTAGCCTCAGTTATCATGTGTCTGCATTGGGTATGCAGGGATTTGAGGGATGAAATATACTCTGGACTTCCATCCTTGCACTAACACTTTCAAGGCATATGTTGGAGTGTTTGTTCTCTGCAAGCTTGGTTGTGTACCATATTGCAGATGCTTTGTCTTTGGTGAAACTAGACTTTAGAGGTGTGTGGGCATCCACTAGTTCTTTGGAAAGATGGTTAAATGTATCCAGAAGGGCTTGCATATTTAGCCCGCAACTTTACTCATCGTTTCAGTGGTTTGGCCAGGAGAATGTCCTCTACAGCTCTCAAGTAGACCTTCCTGTGGAAAATTACATTGGTTACAACCACAGATTTTGATTTGTAGACCTCTATGGACAATATGACGAATTAGCATAGGGTGCAACAAAAGAATGCCCCCCATTGATTGCTTAAACCCACTTCTACCAATAGCTATATTTGGGACCCACAGTAGGTTGGATGAAAAGTTGATCGACAGATAAACAAATGTCTCTACTACCTCAAATTCAAGTACATTTTCCATAACTTTTTTCAGGGTTTTTCCGTGCTCCCTCATCCACCACCTTGTATTTACTTGTATTAAGCGTTAAACCGGACGCATTACATAAAATAATAAATCCTATCAAAAATGCTGTTAAATGCCCACTCTGTTATAGCCAGAAATACCATATCATCAAAAGTAAGTAATGGAGTCATTCTACCTGCTTTTTTGGCATATTAGATGATCCCCTTAGCAAATAAGTCTTCTTTGTATTATTATAGAAAATAAACAACACTGGTAACAAAATACACCCACACCCGATGGTATAATGGCATTTTCTTGAAAAGACTGCTGGATGCTCACAATTTTAAAAGCTTCAGAGAGTTTATTTCTAGGCGGTAGATGGTAGCTATCCAAAAATCCTATTAACTGTTCTCGCCTCTAACTTCACACTCCTTATATATAAATAGGCTAAGGGTTAATAGTTGAACAGTAGTATCATTCCCTGTTTGTAAAATTAACTGGCAGGGGGAGATAATGTTGATTAGTTAAGCTCGCTCATGGGGATATCTATGAAGGACCCTCCCATACATGTTTGCATGCTTGTTTAACAGGGAAATAGGATGGTTTCATGTCAGATAGTCTCTTAGCCCTTTTTAAAATTAGGTAAAACATCTGCCTCCTTCCATGAGACCAGAATGCTTCCTAAGGCAGCTACCACTCTGAAGGTTTGCAAAAAGACTATACTTCATATCAAGACTTTAGCTAGGTATGGTGGGATGTAATCCAGGCTTGGAGCCTTACCACGTTTCACTTTGTTGACTGCCCTCTTATCCTCCCTTAATTTAACTAGCAGAGCATCTTCCCCTTGGTAAACTATAAAAGTAAGTCCATTCCAAGCCACAAAATGTGACAACATTATTTTTGCTCTGCAGGAGAACAAGAATGAGTAGTGGCTAAACTGCATGTTTAACTGGCAGAAGGATGGCTATATCCTTAGAAACGGTGTAAATGTGAGACAATAGCAACCCAAACAGAAAGAGTACAACAGTTCCTAAATAAAATATTGTCCGGTCAAGTTTCTCTAAAAAATGTGTAATCTTAAAATTTGACAGATGGGATTGGTGTAAGAATTATACTCATTTGGCAAGCTTAAAAGGGTATGAGGCAGTGTCCCATGTGGTGCATCGTTATTGAAAAACGCAACCTTACCTGTTACTCTACCCAGACCCAACTATTAGGACCTGTATACTCAAACTTCACACAAACCAGTTACCAGTGCGCACAATAATAGGTTCTCGGTTGGTTCTTCTTGCCGAAGACAGATTCTGTTGTATCTGCTCGCTTGTTGATAAACCCGAAACAGTTAGACACGTGCTTTCACAGTGTGTAAAATTGAGTAATATATATGTATACATATATATATATATATATATATATATATATATATATATATATATATATATATATATATATATATGTACAACTTTGGGAGCCATGTACACAGGTACGAGGTAATTCTCACTGACTCTTTATGGGATATTTGCTTGAATACTGGTTCCCTTGCCCCCTACAAATTACACTTCTATGAGTATGGGTCATGTGCAGATTTGTCATGTTTAGAGGGGTACATTTGGGTTGCCTCTACCCTTAGCTAGTTTCCATGTGATTTAAGCCAAAACAAATATTCCATTGGAGCAAATGCGATAATAATGAACCCCTTGCTTATGGTATGTGAGTGAGAACACAGG
Source organism: Ambystoma mexicanum (assembly GCF_040938575.1). Taxonomy (NCBI): domain Eukaryota; kingdom Metazoa; phylum Chordata; class Amphibia; order Caudata; family Ambystomatidae; genus Ambystoma; species Ambystoma mexicanum. The sequence goes on from NC_090936.1 coordinate 543,948,620, forward strand.
ATGAATGAAAGAAAGACGGGAAAATAACATACGGAAGGTGGCGGTTTTAATTTGTTAAACTTGCGTTTGGAGTATACATAGTTAGCTGATTATCATTGCTAATTACGAACTCCAAAGTACTGAGACGACTAAAACCAGATCTTTTTTAGGATGAATAAGTTATGTGCTGTTCGTATTATATTTTAATGACTAAAATATTTTGACAGGCATGCATTTTACAATTCTTAAACATGAAAAATAGTTGTGTTGTCAACTCATTTTGATGGCACTCTAATATTAATATCGGTCTGTTTTTCTTTATCCTTGAATGGGCCCTGGGGTCTTGCTCGGGGGAAAGATGGATCCTGGAAATCCCCACCCTGCTCCTCCTCCCCCACTCTAGGGGTTTATGGGGATACACAATTAATTTGTCCCCTCGAGTTTCTGTAAAAAATGTGTGATCTTAAAACTTGACAAATGGGATTGGTGTAAACATTATGCTCATTTGGCCAACCTGAAAGGGTATGAGGCAGCGTCCCATGTTGTCCACCGTTATCGCAAAACACAACCTTATTTGTTACTCTGTCCAGACCCAACTATTTGGACCTTTATACTCAAATTTTGCACAAACCAGTTGCCATTGCACACAATAATAGGTTCTTGGTTGGGTCTTGTGGCCGAGGACAGATTCTGTCGTATCTACTCCCTTGTTGATAAACCCGAAACATCTAGACACGTGCTTTCACAGTGTGTAAAATTGGGTAATATATAATATATATATATATATATATATATATATATATATATGCACAACTTTGGGAGCCATGTACACAGTTACGAGTAAATTATCACCGACTCTTTCTGGGACATTTGCTTGAATACTGATTCCCTTGCCCGGCAAATTGCACATCTACGAGTATGCCATCACATGCAGATTTTTCTTGTTTAGAGGGGTACATTTGTGTTGCCTCTACCCTAGTTAGCTGATTATCATTGATAATGACGAACTCCAAAGTACTCAGAAGACTAAAACCAGATCTTTTTTAGGATGAATAAGTTGATTGTTGTTTGTATTATGTTTTAATGACTTAAATGTTTTGAGGTGCATACATTTTTACAATTCTTTAACATGGCAAAGAGTTGTGTTGTCAACTCATTTTGATGGCACTTTATAATATTAGTCTGTTTTCCTTGGTCCTTGAATGGAACCTGAGGTCTTGCTCGGGGGAAAGATGGATCCTGGAGATCCCCTCCACTCCCCCTCCCCCACCCTAGGAGTTTATAGGGATACACAATTAACTTACCCCAACAAATAATAGAATGCTAACATAATGCAATGTTATCGCTAGCATAGACAATGATTTATATATAGGCTTACATACAGATATGCACTTCATGTTTTAATTGTTCTAATGATCTTTGTGTTACGTGATACATGTTTTTATAGGAATTTTAAGGTATTATACACTAGATTGTCTATTTTGTATTGCTTTATGAATTGTTGAATGTGTGTGTACAGTTCTTAATTGAACTAAACCACAATAAAGATGTATGATTATTATTATAATTTAAAAAAATCAATCAGACTAATAACTATTAAAAACACTATCAAAAACCCACCCCTGTAAAAGAAGACAGAAGATGCAGAATAGAATTGTATGAGCACTCTGGATACTGTGAAGGCATCATGACGTAGACAAAGAGAACTGAACTAAAGTATAATCTTTGCACTTTTATTAAATGAAAAGGAGGGTTGGAAAAAGGCCTAACCTGCCCTATGCTAAGGTGGGATTTCCCTACCTAAACAAAACTAAGGAAAGGCTATGTCAGGATGTCCAAAATAAATGTCTGTCTGTGTCCAAAACCTATACTTGCCCTCTCATCTATTTGTATACAATGTGTAAGGAGGTCAGCATCAAAATGATTGTGTTCAAATAACAGTTCCAAGCTTCTTCACCCACGATTCAAGATAGTTCACAAAGCCCCAACGGGTTTCCCTTCTCCAAGGCTTCAAGTCTTTCAACAATTTCACACACAGTTCAATTCATCAATTCCAGTTTACACTAGGTTTCCTTAAGATTCACCCACAAGCTCTGTGGTAGGTATTTCAAGTGGCCTTTCTATAGATGGTTGTCCTTGGCCTAGGCACAGTTGTTGGACCACATGGTCCACCCATTACAGGTCATGCAACTGATACTCCTAACTTTCTTCTCCTTTACCTGCACGTTGTCACTGTTTCAGCCTTACAGTTGTATTTGGTTCAGGCTCATCGCACAACCTCTTGATGCTTTACCCTTACTTATTTGCCACGATTCAGTTGTTGCACTTTCACATACTCTTGCAACTCTTGCCAATGCTTGTTCTCTCAAAGTACTCAGTTCCTTTATATTCATAAGTTTCCACCAAACTGCTTTCATTCAGATCAGTATTCAAAATGTTTACTTTTGTTCAGTTTGGTATTCAAAAAGTGCTTGTTTCTACTTGAAATGTCATTTGCATTTACTTTGCTTCAGCACATCGGATATGGTTCTCCCCAGTTAACATGGTTCTTCCGCTACCAGGTTAAGGCTGTCTGCTATTTCTTTATACAGGCCGCATCGAATAGGCCCCGGCGGCCCTTTCCCACTTCAAAGAACTCAACAGTCTATTCTGGCGCCTTTGGTTTATCTTGCGGTGGACCAAGCAACCTCTACAGTGATGACTGCTTTGCTTTTGCTTCTTTCGGCTTCCTCTGGCTTTCACGGTCTCCACTTTTCCCAGTGTCTCAAGTAGGAGCTCTCGTGAGCCTTGTTCGTCTTGCCCGCACCTGTGAACGCCCTTGAGCTTCTCCTCTGCTATTGGCTTCCCCACAGCCTGCTGCTTTCTTGATGCAGCTCTTGTCGGCAAGCCTCCTCACTACATCACACCGACACTCGCTCTTCCTTCTGCATGGCTCCCCAGGGAGGTTTGGTCCTTTCACTTCCACAGCCATAGCCGACACCATCCTCTTTCTTCCTGCAGTCTTTTGTCTCTTTTTGGTGCCTCTTCCTCGTCCCAGTACCAAAGTGGTTTGTGTAAGAGTAAATGTCAATGGGAAAATAGGGGTCTGACCTACAGTAGCCCACAAAGGTATGGGGAATTAAGGGGACATGTTGAGAAGGAAATCGGGGATTCCATATCTCACCCAAGGGTACCTCATCTCCTCTACTCAAGTCTCTTCCACTCTGGTAGTCCTTCCTCACATATTCACCCTCAGATTCCTCAAAATATATTGTCACAGCAGTAAAAGGCAAGAAATGCAACAGTGTTATTCAAAAGGTTAAATCTTGATGGAAAATGGTGCCAAAGGGTCTGAATCAGTCTCCAGGGCCCAAAAAGTATTGGGGTGGGACAAGGGCACTCATAAGTGCCTGATTCCAATGTTAGAATTTTTGACTGTGTTAAACATGGTTTCGAGGTGCTGTAAATGCCAGTTGAACCAGTTTCAGGTGCAGCGAGTAATATGCATTGATTTGAATGAGGTGCTCAGTGTGGTTCAAAGGCGGAAGTCGAGCAATGCAGTTGTAATGGTTCACCAGGGTCGGTTTGAAGGTTGAGTCTGTTCATGACTGATGGTCTGCTTCAACATGTGACATGCTGCTCCAGCGGTTCATGTCGAGGTATAGCAATTTGATGCTGTGATCCTGATGGTTGGGTGCAATGGTGTCTACAGTGCCAAACTGGTCATTTGTGTTACGCTCACCTGATCTCTGCGGGGGCGTCTGCTGGTGCTGGACCCTTGCTTCTGAGTGTTGGACCACCTCCCTCTGATTCCTTGTTGTGGATAGTCCAGAACAACCTCCCTGGGTCTGTTCCTATGTAGACAGGAAAGGGGGTTGTGTTTTGACAGGTCTAGGGCAATCTTAAGCCCCCTCCCGTTCCCTTCAGATTGTACCCTTGTGGATGTTCAAGCTGAGTGCTCTCCTGTTATTTTGCAAGGATGGGCTCTCCGCCCTGCTGTTCTCGCAGGGGTGCTAATCTTCCGTGAACCAGTTACTTCACTGGTTCCTGGTGAGGACTGGCCCAGGCCAGCTGCGGCGTAGTCCTTAATGGTGACTTTTTCCCCTTTGGTAGCAGTTCGGTAACTATTCGTGCTCCGGTGAGTATTTTGTGCTTTGTTAATGTCCTTAGTATCTGTTTTCAGGGTTGTTCGTTGATGGTTGATGCAGATGTTTGTCCCCGTGCTCACTTTGTCTCTTCCTTTTTGCTGCTGATGTGGTTCTAGAGCTGCAACGCGATGTGCTGAGGTGACTACAATGAGTGGAAATGGGTCTCCATATGCAGATGTCAACGTGGCTGTATGCAGAGCACACAAGCTACAGGTAAGTGAAGCGTCCGATGTGAGCGTGAGAGAACTAGGGATTGCACATGCCTTCAAAGGTGCTAAACTAACCTTTCTCTTCTTTTCTTTCTCAGCGTACCGGTCGCAACAAGGTGATGGATTCGCTGGTGAGTAATTGCAGGCTTGCAGGTTTCTGGGTTTCTCCATTCTTTTGGGCGAGGATAACTGAGCATATCAATGTATGTGATTGCTGGCTTCTTGACTTCTCTGGTAGACGGGATGATGTCTGCAGGCAGGATCTCGGTGAGCATCACGTTGCAAGGCAAAGTAACGCGAAGCACGGTGTTAGGCAGAATTATATGCAGTACCCTTTGGGAACACCACACACAATTAAGACTACAAGTGCCAGTACAAATTCACCTTTGGTACAAGTATGCACTACACAGTAAAAGTGGAAGCAATGGCTGAGCAGTCAGACTTATCTCAAGAGTAAGTGAGCAGTATCAATAGTTACACAAAGGACAGCAATTACTTAGATTCAAACAAACACTGACTCAAGGTTTCTGAGTAAAAGAATATACATTTATTTACACATCAGTTGTATAACATTTTTCACTAAGGTAAAGCAGTTTAAAAATCACACTCTTAATACACCACTCCCCTCCCAATAGGTTCCAGACAAGTTAAGCTCACAAAATGAAGTGGGAGCAAAATGGCACTCCAGAAATTTAAAAGGGAGGGAAAGACAAAGTTAGGCAGACATTCAACAGCACCAACAGGTAAATAAGCAGGGCAATATAGAAAGAGGAACTACAGTGATATAATCAAATCAAAAAGGCTTAGGGCCAAAGTCAATAGGACAAATGTCTTTTGCTCAAGATCACACCGTTCAGTTTGTGGCTAAGTCTTTGCCAAGAGTTCCAGACGAAGTTGGTCAGCAGAAAAGCTCCTCATCGGTTCTTTTGTTCCAGTGGCGACTCTGCTTTTCCAGACCCAGAGACCTGCTTTTTATGCAGTTTTGACCCATTCACACAGCCTGGCTGTCAATCACACAGCAGGGTGGCTGTCCCACCGGGACAGTCACCACAGCCAATCCTTTCAGAGTGCAACATGGGTCTCCAAGGAGACCCTTTGCAGGTCCTAAACCCCTCCCTCACATCCTGTCCCCCCTGTGTAAAAGCCCGCAAAATGACAGTGAACAAAGGAATCAAAGCTGGTTTGGCGTGCAAAGTAAAACACGAAAAAGACGTTTACAAAAAGAAATGGTGAATAAACCCAGCCGGAACTGTAATAAAACATATATGGTCTAGCGGGTTTAAGTTTGAGGCTACCAAGATAGCCTAAAACAATACTTAGGTTATTTAAGAGAACACAGTAGGACCACCAGCCAAGTCTTGATGAAAAGGGAGCGAAACAATGTTCCAAGTGAAACAGGCAAAAAGGGATAAGTACTAACCCTTTCCAGTACTCCATGTAAGTTGGTTTGTACTGGGTCTGTGGTTTTACAGAGGCTAATAAAGTTAATGGCAACTGTATAGGTTCTGGGAGACAGCAGTCAGTCCCAGAACAATGGAGTCTTATTTGGGAAATCTAAAAAGCCAACCCTGTGTCACTGCACTGAAGGTGCTGTGTAACACCCAATAAAAGGATGATGCCTTTGGAGTAGGTGAGGCTCCACAGTCTATGAACACAAACATGTTAAACATACACACACAGCAAAACACATATAAAAGTGGGAAAAAAAGGCTCACACTCTTACCAGGTGAAAGAAATAAATCATAGAAATCCAGCAAAGCTGCTGAGGGACTCAGTAGGTAAGGGAAATTTGCCATTCTGGAGAATTCTCCCTAACACTCCCCCACCCACCAGACTAAGGGACAAGAGGATTTAATCCACTCCTGGATGAATCTCTACCTCTAGTTGGTTAAAAACATCCTAGAGAGACCATCAGCATTTTGGTGGTGACATCCTGCTCTGTGCTCAATGGTAAAATCAAACCCTTGCAGGCAGATTGACCATCTTAGAAGTTTGGGGTTTTCCCCTTTCATTTGCATTAACCATCTCAAGGGTTGGTGGTCTGTCTGAATCACAAAGGTAGATCCATACAACTATGGTCTAAACCTCTTCAGAGACCACACAATGGCACAACATTCACGCTCTATGGTTGCCCAACTTGTTTTTGATTCCTTCAGTTTCCTACTGATGAAGCAAATGGGGTGCTCCCTACCTTTCTCATCCAGTTGACTAAGGACTGCACCTATACCTATATTGGAGGCATCTTTCTGTACAATGAAGGGTTGGTGATAAACAGGAGCTCTAAGGACTGGAGCTTGACAAAGGGCTTCTTCAGGCTTTCAAAAGCTTTAGTGTACTCCTCATTCCATCTACACTTTTTTAGGGAATCTTGGAGAGGAGATCACATTCAAGGGAGAAGCTATGGTCCCATAGCTCTCTATGAAATTCCTGTAGTACCCAGTGAGACCTAGGAAATCTCTCACCTGGGTTTGAGCAGTATGGGTGGCCCAGTAATGTACAGTGTGTACTTTTTCTTATTTCACCTCCTCCTACCTCATGACCAAATAGACCACTTTGCTCTGACCAATTTGACATTTACTTGCATTTTTGGTCAGATGGGCATGCTCAAGAGCCTGCACAACATGTCCTAAGTGGTCAATAAGTTATTTCAATGTATGGCTGAACACTGCAATTTCAACCAAGTATGCCATGCAGAAGTCCTCCATCCCATTCAGAACTTCAATGACCATCCTTTGGAATGTAGCAGGTGCATTCTTTAGTCCAAAAGGCATGACCTTAAACCGGTAGAGGCCTGCTGGGGTGGAAAATGCAGTTTTCTCCTTGGCATGGTCTGTCAGGGCTATTTGCCAATAGCCTGATGTCAGGTCAAATGTACTGAGGTACTGGGCTCAACCAAATCTATCCACTAGTTCATCTGTCCTTGGCAAAGGATGGGCATCAGTCTTAGTGACTGCATTTAGAGCTCTATAGTCCACACAGAATCTCAACTCCTTGGATCCTGCCTTTGGTACTAGAACAACTGGGCTAGACCATGGACTTGTAGATGGTTCTACAACCCCGAAATCAAGCGTCTTTTGACCTCTCCTTTGATGTGGGATCTCACATGTTCTGACATTCTGTACTCCTTGCTTTTGACAGGTAGACAGTCACCAGTGAGAATATCATGCGGGCTTCAAGGAGTCAAGCCTGGTGAAAGTGAAAACAGGGAGACAAACTGATTCAACAGAACTTTGCACTTCGCCTGTTGGTCGGATGTCAACTGAGAAGAGAGATTGACTCCTTCTATTTTTTCATCCAAAGGTTGGCCTCTGAGGTGGTCAGTTAGAGGTTCACTCTCCTCCTCCTCTTCAGCTGAAGCTAGAAGCAAAGCTCCCACTTCTGGTCTCGAGACATATGCCTTCAAACGGTTGGTGTGAAAGACTCTGGGAGCCTCCTTAGGTCTGCCTAAATCCACCAAATAGTTCACCTCTCCAAGTTTGCCCATGACTTTGAAGGGTCCTATCCATTTGTCCTGCAAGGCCCTCTACCTTGTTGGCACCATAACTAACACAAGCTGGTCTTGAGTAAACTCAACCATGCTGGCCTTCAGCTCCGGGACCCGAAGCAGAGAGGCAGGCAGATAGACGACTGCAGCGAGGTGACGAGACCAGGATTAACGAAGCGACGTTGTACGCTTGAACCAAAACACAGCCATTTATCAGGGCTGAGTCGTTGCCCGAATGAGATCAGCATCCGTACTTTCACAAACGGATACATGACAGGATTAGATCTCTACTACCTTGGATGTGCACATTTGGTGGACACAAGGGCATAGTCCCCTTGAACTCCCCTAGAACGGTTGCCCTCTTCTCCCCCACGTCTCCCCCCGCCTTTTTTCCACTTGCACTCTCTCCTCTTATTCCCTGCACTTCCATTCCCTGCCTAGCACTCCACATTGTGTGCAGACCGGAACCCCCCCCACCCCCACCTCCCTTTCACTTCTTGTTACTGCATTTCCACGATCCGAATGTCACAAGGCCTAGCAGGACCATTGTTGTTTGTTTTCTCCTTTACCCCCCCCCCCCCCCGCCCTTATTTTGTCTTGTGGTGCCTTGAAACACCATTTCTTGTATGGGCGCCTAACAAACATTAAAAAAAAAACAAATAAAAAAATACATTGGGCTTGATTCATGGATGTGTTTTATAATGTAGAAATCCCATAGGAAAACGTTCCATGAATCAGGCCCAATTGTCTGAGCTGTTCAATAATAATCATTCCTTGATGGAATTAAATCAATTTCTTTAGGTTGGTTATCAATGTTGGTTACTTTAACAGTCAGTAAAATAATCCCATGAATTGTTGTTAATAATATGGGGAATAGAGTGCTGACTATCAGAGACTTTGTGACTGATGAGGTGGGCGCTATATTTAAGCAGTTTTAATCTAATTTGCCAATAGGTGTTGTGCATGTACACAATGGGGGCGGAATCCTGAAGAGAAAACCTAAGTGTGATGTGTCAGTCTGCATATTGTTAAAAAGGAACAATGTGAGTATTTGGGAGGCCACAGACAAGGAATTGGAGCGGGGTGTTCTGCACAGGCTTTTCTTTACAGTGTAGGAGTTGCCAGGGAAGAGGAACACAATTATTTTATGTAGCGCAAAATACCCTGACAACAATCTTGAAACCATTTGTCGAATGCCATTCACAAATTATTGTGACTGAACACTTTGAAATATTTAATTAAACATATTATGACTATTGGATGCATTTTTTTAACATTTCAAAACTAAAAGTATCATTGTTCACAGATTTACATTACCAGATTACAGCCAGAGCACGACTTGTTTTCCTCCCAGTGGTTGGACTGTGTTCTGCCCATGGTAAAATGTCTGTTTACTGAGCACTGAAGTCTCTTGAAAGTTCAGCCCCGGATGGTGCCTGGTGCAACTGCTCTGGAGAAATTCTGTTTAATGATATCATTATTGCATTAGTCGTCATATTAATGTTAATTAATAATAATAAAAACGGTTATAGAAAAACAATGTTCTGTGTGTTCCTGCACCATTACCTGCCTAATGTAATTTACAGAACATTTTGGAGTCAGTGAACACGCCTCTCGCTGCAGAAAGAGAAGAGGCAACAACTGATGATTTCTCCAGTGCCTCGCTTCCTACCTTGCTCTGCTCTCCAGTGCTCAGTGTTTCCCTTCATATCATTCTGCTGTACCGGACGCACACCTCCCTAACTGCACCTCCCTACTTATGTCATCTTCACGTCTCACCTCCCCTTCCCACATTCCCACACATATTTTCTGCATCCCTTCTTGTCTACCCGTGGTCTCTGTGACTGCCCTCTCATAAGCCCCTCTCATCAATCACAATTTCCCAGCAAAATGAATATCTTTATTGTGACTTCTGTACCTGCCCTTTCACCCGTACCCCATCACTCTGACTTATCTCTTTATACATACACCAGCCTTTTCAGCCAGTCCCCTTTCTCATTTCATGACCTCAGATCATTCTCCTACGCACTACCCTCCCATATCCTACCCATTTCTCTCTCTCTCACGCACACACACACACTCTCTCTCTCTCTCTCTCTCTCTCTCTCTCTCTCTCTCTCTCTCTCTCACTCTCTCACGTATGCAAAGACACAAATGCCTTTCTTTTACTGGTAGAGGCTTATCACTGTACTGTAGGAAAGGTCGGTGAAGATTTTATGTAAGGGTACTCGCTGAGCAAATTCACTATCTTGTACCCAAACCTATTGTAACAGCACTACAACGGTGGCACAGAAGCCAGTTTTGGTCTATGTTTGCTCAACCTACTTTTAACATTGTTTTGGTTACTGTACTTCCACTCGTTTTTTTAATTATAGAAATCCATGTTTCTGTCACAAAATAGAGCTTGTGTTTGTATATATCTTTATTTTATCTTTATTTTATTCTACTTCTTTTCATGTACTTACTTCTGAAGTAAACTGGTGACATGCCTACATGTATTCCAGCACAAAGCTTCCTTGTTCACATTGTCATTACTGCATAAAGCCTCTTCTGCATCTGCAATAGTTACATAGGTCTGAGGCGTTCATGTTCTCTTATGAATATCTGATCAATTACCTGACCAGCTATTTAAGGTTAGTGGCCAGTGGTAAGCCATGCAATAATTTTTAACACCTGTGATGAAGTCCCCTCCATGCCCTCTTTGGTAGATGGTGGGGTCGGCGGAGTCCAGGTGTCACCACAAGCCAGGTGATGCTGGGCCCTGAGGAAGCATGGAGCAGATCCCCTGGATACCCACAACATGCCTCACGTGGATGGCAAAGAATCATCACATTTACACAACAGACAGTGCCTGCATGCTTTGCTCCCCTTGAGCATGTCCAGGAATAGTTTAGAAATGCAAAGAGGTAAAGAGGGGGACCTGAATTAGGATGTCACAAGTGAGAAGCAGTCAGCCAACCTTCACACAAGCACATATGCAAGCCCCTGATCATACATTGAAGCAATCCCCAGCCAATCACTACACCAGCTGCCTGAAGAGGCACACTTTGCTTCCCTTGACCTAGAAAGAGGGTGGGAAACAGGGACGGGATTTGGCAGACAGAGAGAGGACCGCCAAAGTATATGGATGAGCCAATCCCATATCCCATATCAGGGCTGTAAGATATGCATAGAAGAATAACATGATGGGCAAACCCCACCCCACTTCATACATCCCATTTAATGAAAGAGAGGCTCAAAGGCATGGTCAGTACTCTATACAAGGCACAGTTTAATCATAGTTATTAGGAGAGCCATACTCAAAGATTGCTGGAGAAGTGAAAAGGAGGAGATGAAGAAGGAGTTGGGGAAGGTGCTGGGGGAGGGTCTAGAGGTAAAAGCACAAGTCAATTGTAGAGACCCAGTAGGCTGCGATAACCAGGAGGCCTTGGAAGTGGGGGTAACGCATTCAGGAGATACCCAAGAGCTGGTGAAGAAATCTAGCAGGAGGTCCGGTAGAAAGTAGGCCCAGCGGCCTTGGAGACAGTATTCCGAGGAGACAGTATACCGAGGAGGTTGGTGAAGGAAAGGATCAAGAGGTTGGGCAAAGAAGCAGCAGAAGGTGGGAGGTTATGGGACCCAGACATTATGGGAGTGGGTTGGCCAGATGAAATGTAAAGGACCCAGAGGTTTGGGTAGTGGAAAGCCAGGAGAAATGGAAAGGGAGGAGCTAAAATGACTGGTGAGTGAACCTCAACCGAGACGGGTTGAGAGCGACTAATAGGTGACTAATCAGTCTTTGAGCGGAGAATGCAAGCAGGACAGAGGGAGATTTAAACAGTGTCGTCTATGAGGCCTTAACACAAAATGGCACTGGTAATTATGTCTCAGAATTGTAGATCTGCTATTCATACCATACTTACATAGTGCTAAAAAAGCAAAAGCTAAAAAGTGTAGTGCAAAAATGTATCTGTGATAGGACTGTCTACTCACACCCCATAAACTGCCTTGCAGTTTAGTAGTGTGGCAGTTACAGAGTTACATGTGAATTCATAGATACAGCCTGCTATATGCGACAGGCTGCCTTTAACCATGGGTAACCCTGCTCCATATTACATATAATTGTGTATCCCCAAGCACTGGTAGAAGATTAATCAATACATGTAAACCAGTCTATAGTGATTTTTTTCGAATGACATTATTTCGAATGCCATTATCTCGAAAACATTTCGTCGAAATTTTTTTTCTCCAATGTTTCTTTTTTATTATTTTTTTTTTTTAATGGGGGGTTCCCGCAATCCCGTTTTTTTTTGTAACACTTTTTTTACTTACAACCCCCCCCCCTCCAAAAACGTATTAAATACAAAAATAATACATTCGGAAAAAAAATATTTAGACGAAATGTTTGAGATAATTGCATTTCGAAAAAATTCATTCGAAAAAATGCATTCGAAAAAAGGACCGGATCCCATGTAAACCATATCTTGTTTGATATGCTGTTCTATGGGAATATACAATTATATTGTATATAACAAAACTGGGAGGATAGTTTAGGATGCCCTCGTCTTAGAAACAAGACAATGCCAAGAAACACAGGTTCGATACCCAGTAGCAGGCTTAGAGGCCGGAGTCCGGCATGAAGCTCGGTATAAATACACAATTTAATGTAATACTGGCCAAACCCCTTTGGCATAATTGTATTGTCTGTGAACACTGATTCCATCTGTCGTGGCAGTCACAATGCTCGGTGCGCTGACTGGACCCATCACTATGCTAATTCTACCCACTAGGAACACCAAGCTGATCCATGGCATTGCTAACTTAACCCACTGGGAGCACTGATTTGGCTCATTCCAACCCACTGGGAGCATTGACTTCACCCACCTCAAGGCTGACTCATCCCCTTTGGGATTGTATTATATTGTATCAAGATTTATAGAGCACAACAAAGACCAAATGCCATTAAGGCGCTAAACAGAGAGAGTGTGGCTGCATGTCGTGACCTAGAACAGAAGAGTTTTTAACTACTTTCAAAAGGAAATAAAATCGGGAATGCTATGAATCTGAGGGGGGAGGGCATTTCACAGTGATGGGGCAAGCACAGATACAAATCTTCCTCCAGCTCAAGCCCACTGGAATCGAGGAACGACCAGCAAAGACTGATGGCTGAACAAAGAGGCCTGTTTGCTTGGTAAGGTATGAGTCTAGATTGATGAAACTCAGCCCCAGCGTGGTGGGTGGCACAATAAACAATACACAAAATGTTAAACTTTGTTCAGAGGTCAGAGACTCAACATTTCTTGATGCAAACTTGACAACTAGGAATCCCACCTCAACCTTCCTAGCCGCTGCCTTGAACCACTTCATAGAGCCAAGAAGCATGACTTGACACTGTTGAGCAACTCAAGAAGATGATAAAGGAGGTCATAGTGGCTCTGCTCCCTTGGCTTTGTTTTAAGAGCCCTAGAGACATTCTAGTCCCCACTCCTTACATTTTAAAGACATACACTTTGAACTGAACATAGCTGCAGAGAATATTTTCTGTCAACCCGTCTTCATGACCCAGTGTGCCTTTTTTCATCATTAAGACTGCATATTCTGTGTCTTTGCTTATAGGCGGGGCTTACTTGTGTTTTTATTAGAGTGTTTGTATTTTTAGTTTCATTAAAGACTCCTATTTTTCTAGAATCTTGATTTGCACATTCTGGTATTTTGGTGCCACAGAACTGTTGTTGTTGTTGTTTTGGTGCCTCTTTGCTAATTCATACCCCTCCTGAAGAGCACAACCAGCCCTTGGCACACATTACCAGAGGTGGTGAATGAGGTATACCTAATGAGTTGTGCCTGTTTCACTTCTATGCATGGATTCAAAAATGGAAGAGTCAGCAAGGACAGATTAGGAATGAGCAAGGCACTGGAAGGTGTACAGCCTGATGTGGAGTTGCCACATAGTAAGGTGAGTCTGAGCAGAAAGTAAAAAGAGATTGAGCAAAGGGATACTGCATTTAATGAGGCATTAATGAGAGAGGTGGCTTATTGGGAAAGCTACAGGCAGGAATATAAGGTGATAGGGAGAGAAACAAAGAGCTAGCTATCTTAAGGCAGTGGTGATTGTTGATTGGCATGAGTCAATGAGGTTGGAATCTAGTGCTGGCAGAAGTTTGGAGATAAAGTAGGTGACATAGGGCGAGAAAGAGGATGTGATAGGAGGAGAAAAGGAAGTGAGTGGAGATACAAGCATGTTGTGGAGTATCAGTGACAAGTGGAAGATTGGCACTATAGAGCAAGAGGCCCACGGCCTAAAGAAGGATATCATAAAAGCCCTGAAGAATCCCTGAGACAGTCTAATTTGTCTTCCAGTCTTCCTTTGCCCCCTGACATCGGTGAGAACGCTTGAAAGTCCACCACTGAGCAACCAACAGGCTCTGACACATTCCTGAGACTCAGGAACAGGAGGCCTACCAACCATCCTATAGTTGAAGAAGACAATCATCACAGACATTAGACACTAGAAATTGAGACTTTGCTGAGACCAATGAGAGAGTACCCCAAAGGCATCAAAAGAGTAATCATGATAGGTATTTTTTATTTTTCTATTCGTTTCATTCCATTCATCAGTTTTGTCATTGCATTAAGCTGAGAAAAGAGACTAGACCAGGATTGACAAGAATGTAGATAACTTGTATTTGATCACTTTTTTACTGCCCCAAGACATACATCCACTTTGATCTCCAGAGTACCGATCACACCTTTGCAAAGAACTATCCTGAAAAAATGTAGTTTGCTATGATCCTTACAAGTCTGTTAAGCACACCCTTTTGTGTGGCCTTTAAGTATCAATCAATGTCAAATGACACATATCACTTTCGTTGCTAGTGGAATTAACATCAATGAACATTGCCAAATGTATTTCTGAATCATACCTTTCTACCACATTTTTAGATTGTGATTTTAAAACTGAAGACACTTAGGGGGTAATTCATAGAATTTGATGCAGAAGCAGTGCACGCAGCTGGTGCAGAGATGGAGCGTACGCCAGCTTGCAGCAGCCGCGAGCGCCAAAACCCATTTTGACGCACAGCGTATTCATGGATACTTACATCCATAACCAGCCGTGGCTCAGCGTGGTGCAGTGACCCTGCAGCAGCGCCAGTTACGCTCCCAACCCCACCCGTGTGCCAAAAACATCCGCACAAATCCCCTAGATGGTGCAAAGGCCAGTGGCCCAGCATACAGCCCCCAACAACGAAAATGTGCTAAATACGCCACACAGCCAACACGCGAGAACCCAATCGCATGCAAAATGCTCCGCGCACCCCTCGGAATACGCGTACCCCACTCGTACCAGGCCAATCGCGTGGAAAACTCCCCGCGCACCCCTCGGACTACGCATAACCCACTCGCGCCATGCCAATTGCGTGGAAAACTCCCTGCGCACCCCTCAGAATATGCATACCCCACTCACGCCAGGCTTATCGTTTGGAAAAGGTCCCCTCTGTGGTGTGTGCTGGCTGTGGGGCATGTGCAGGGGTGATGGGCTGCCTGTGGTGCATGTGCAGGGGTGATGGGCTGCCTGTATGGCATGTGCAGGGGTGATGGGCAGCCTGCGGGTCATGGTCTGGGGTGATGGGCTGCCTGCGGCGCATGCCCAGGGTAGATGGGCTGCCTGCGGGTCATGGTCTGGGGTGATGGGGTGCCTTTGGTGCATGTGCAGGGGTGGTGGGCTGCCTGCGGGGCATGCCCAGGGCTAATGGTCTGCCTGCGGGCACATGCCCAGGGTGGATGGGCTGCCTGCGGGTCATGCTCAGGGGTGATGGGCTGCCTATGGTGCATGTGCAGGGGTGATGGGCTGCCTGCGGGGCATCCACAGGGTGGATGGGCTGTCTGCGGGTCATGGTCTTGGGTGATGGTCTGCCTACGGGGCATGCCCAGGGTGGATGGGTTGACTGTGGGTCATGGTCAGGGGTGATCGGCTGCCTGTGATGAATGTGCAGGGGTGATGGCTGCCTGCGTGGCATGGCCTGGGTTGATGTTCTGCCGTATTGGCATCATCATGTGGTTGCTCAGAGGGTAGGCACTGTCCCCTGGGGAGGTGAGGATGGTTGTCATTAGTTGGGTTTGTGTTGTGTATTTGTCTGTGTCTGACATTCATGCATGTGCACAGACATTTGTACTCACCAATGAGCCATGTGTCGGCATGCTTCCAAGCTTCCAGGTTCCGGCTCAGGGCGGACATTCTGTATATAAAACTGTCATGGGTAGACCCAGGATAGTTTGCATAGACAGAGGTGATGATTCCATGGGCATCGCATACGACCTGTACGTTGATGGAATGCCAGTGCTTGCGGTTGCAGTAGATGTTCTCAGTGGCCCTAGGTGGACGTAGGGCCACATGGGTGCAATCTATGGCACCAAGCACTTTGGGGAAGTGTGCCACCCTGTAAAAGTCCTGGACCACGGCCTGCCTTTCTGTGGGTGTTCTGGGCATGTATATGTGTCTGCGGACTGAGGGGCGTGCAGTCATGATTGCCAACACCTGGTGTAGTCAGCATGACTGTGTGGACTGTGAGACACCCCCAACTATGGCAGTTGTCTGCTGAAATGACCCAGTGGCCAAAAAATGCAGGACATTGAGCACCTTTTCCAAGGGGCTCAGTGTTTGGGAGCACAACGTGGGTGATGTGAGGTCATCCTCCCACTCAGTGACCAGGTCTAGGATGATACGAGGTGGAAACCTATACCTGCCATAGACCTCGTCATTAGGCATCCCAAAAAGGCTGGTCCTGGGCAAAAAATGTGGGGCCTGGCTTTTCTCCTCTTCCTGCGGTGTCCCACGATCAGTGCTGACAGAAATGGGACATTCATCGTAGCTGTATATACGTGTTTGTTGTTTGCGCGCACTTTTATATTGCGTGGGGACACGTCTGACTGCCTTCGTGTGGTGGACGTGTTTATGCCTGTGCGGGTCTTTTGGCGTGCGCAGGTTTCCCCTATTCGATTCCATGAATACGTGTTGTTCGCGTGCGTGTGGGCGTTCCGTGTTTTTCCCAGCAGTACTTCCCCAGTTACGCCCTCATTTTCACGTGTTGTTCCCCATTCCGCGTGTTCCGCCCACTTTTTGATGTGTGCGCTCGTGTGCGCCACACGCGGTTTTGGTGCAGCTCCCTGGGAAACCACGCGCACAGGCTTCCATGAATCGCTTGACTGTGCGTGCGCTAGCTTTTTCACGCTTGCACCAGCTTGCGCCACGAATTTCGGCACACAATTATTCCATGAATTACCCCCCTTAGTTTAGAGGTGACTGAACTATGCCACCAAATCAGGTGTTAGTCTGTCACGTTATCCAAAAATCAGCATGGCCTTAAATCCATTGGCAATGAGGTTTATGTCACCTACAGGCAGCAAAAGGACCAAACTCAATATGAAATGTGATGCCTTTCTGACATTTAATTCAATGTTTGTTTGCTCAATGAACAATTATATTTGCCCATACGATTCTAACATACTGAATGAAATTCATGCTGTCATGTATTTTTTGTGTCCTCCAAGCACATCTGCACTCTGCAGACATGAAAGAAGACAATCAGACCTCTGTGACAGAATTCTTCCTCTTTGGCCTTACCGATGATGCAAGACTGAAGATCCCACTCTTCTTGCTCTTTCTTTTGATGTTCATTATCACTCTGATGGGCAACCTTGGAATCATGACACTGATCAAGATCTCTCCTCGTCTTCAAACGCCAATGTACTTCCTCCTAAGTAATTTGTCCTTTGTTGATCTGTGTCACTCTTCAAATATCATGAAAACACTTCTTACCAACTTCCTCTTCGAAAGAAAGTCAATTTCGCTTGCAGAGTGTGAACTACAGCTCTTTTTATTTCTTTGCATGGGAAGTGCAGATATTTTTCTCCTGGTGGCCATGGCTTATGACCGGTACATTGCTATCTGCAAGCCACTGTTTTATACCGTCATTATGACTAAACAATCTTGCATTTTCCTTGTACTTGGAACATATTTAATTGCATTCTTACACTCTATGACACACACCATGTGTGCCTTCAGGTTGTCTTTCTGTGGCCCAAATCAAATTACACATTTCTACTGTGACATTCTTCCACTTCTAAAGCTCTCCTGTTCTGATACCTCCATCAATGAGGCCATCATGTTTTTCTTTTCTGGTAGCCTCTTGGTAGCATCCCTTGTTATGATTCTCATTTCATATACCTACATTATTTCAAGCATCCTAATGATTCATTCTACCCATGGGAGACAGAAGGCCTTCTCGACCTGCTCCTCACACTTCTCCTGTGTTCTTTTGTTCTTTGGGACAATCATATTCATCTACCTTCGGCC
This sequence comes from Ambystoma mexicanum, assembly GCF_040938575.1. NCBI lineage: Eukaryota > Metazoa > Chordata > Amphibia > Caudata > Ambystomatidae > Ambystoma > Ambystoma mexicanum. The sequence goes on from NC_090936.1 coordinate 543,966,752, forward strand.
TGGCTCCAACTCATCCTTGCCCCAAGAGAGAGTGGCTTCAGTGTTTTACACTGTTGTAATTCCAATGTTAAATCCCATTATCTACAGCTTGAGGAACAAGGAGGTCAAACTAGCACTGGAAACAAACATTGGAAGGGCAATCTGTAAATAACAGATATGTAGAACTCTAGTGACAAACATGATGTCCTACTACTACACATTTCTAATGCTGACCTCTGCAAAGGTTAAGGTAAATTTGAGATTCTGGGCATATTCAATTATCCCTGTTTATCTAAAATTGCGATTATTTAAAACCAACATTGCAGGGCATTTTCTTTTACAGTCTTAAATAGAGCTCCTTACCAACATCCTCTTCAACTTCCACTGGGCACCACAGACCATACAGCTCAATGCAGAGCACCCGCTCCACAAAATGCTTATGTTGTAATAAATGTTCTCTTTGGGGAAGTTCATAGCACTTTGGTGTTTATTCTGTGTTCATTCTGTGAGATAGTAACATCCCTAAATACCCGAGAAGTGTTTAGGATGACCTGGGATAGTTGGAGCTTTCTCTCCTCAAAAGGTATTCCATCAGCATTCACATTTACAGATACACTCTTATCACTTGATTGTTTTTCATGTACTTGATCCTTTATTTTTTTTAATCATATTGTGTGAAAGCATGAGTTTGTGAATATATTGTAAACCACAACCTCATCATTTTTACAGTGTGGTGAATAGTAACCACAGAACTCAGTAAAGGAGATACCAGAGTACTTGATTGGAAACATATTTAAGAATTGGCAGGTGTCCAATACTCACAAAAAGCCCATTCAAATCTATTTAGGAGAATTTGAGAAGTCTCCTGAGACACCGATAGCTAATCAGAGTGCTCAAACCTATTCTTGAATCTGAATCCAGAATTGAAGCCTTGCCTTATTGTGAGGCTCCAATCGGGTGATTTGAATCTTTAGAATAGAGTTCAGAAACTTCAAATTTCAAATGCGCACTTCTTAATTCTTTTGAAAGCTTTTCCAGGTCGATGGAGGGTAATTTAGCAGTGTGAGAAAGTAGCACAGTGAATGTTTGTTGGAGTTTTGGGAAAGAGAGTTTTTGAAGGGAGGATTGTTTTAGTTTGACCTTGTTGTTTGCTTTGTATCCTTTTGTTTCATTTTTTCTATGTTTAGGCATACTTTTGTCGCTGTACCTTTTTAGCATTAGTTCTTCTCAAAATACAAAATTACCATATCCTCTGTTCCTCTAAACATTTCAAATATGAAACAAATCAAAACAAGTTCGCCTTTCTTCATCATGTCCTAATTGTTTGACCTACCTATCCATCCAGTATTTGTATAATAGTTTTCTTCTTGGGCTTTTTGCACTATTTCCTTTTGAAGAGACCAAAGCTCATCAGAGTGGGCAAAGAGGTGTACTGCTTGTCTGAGGAGGAAAATGTGGTGCATGCCGTGGAGGAGTAAGGTGGGCAGAAGAGGTTGTGTGAGGTTGGGGTTGCAAACACAGGCTTTTAGGAACAGCGACAGGCAGAGGAGATGTGTACAGCACAGCAGGTGTAGTCACTGCCATTGTGAAATGGCCTGGTTCAGGAGAGAGATGCAGATAACGTGAATTGGGGGTTGACAGATGTAGAGGCAGGGTCAGTGAGGTAAGGGCATGGCAGAAGAGGAGCATGCAAATCCAGAAAAAAGGATAGTGCAAGTGCATAGCGAGGTGGTTGCAGTGCACCTCATGAATGAAAAGGGATAGGTTGTTGCAGGGAGACTGAAGGAGGATGTGTCAATGTGTCGCTACTATACCAGCACCTATACCCAGTCATGAGATTTAAAAGAGTAAAGATTATGGATGATTTGGCTGCAGTCGAGTAAGTGGGAATTCCCATGTGAAGCTGTGTTCACAGCATAGGTGCCAGTGCCACAGCTAGAAGTGGTGTATGTTGAGAAACAGGATAAGACACAACTAGTGCCTCCCCTTGCAAAAAGGGGTGAGTTGGCTACAGGAATCACTGGGAAAATTCCAGTCGGTATATGCATTTTGTATTCATTGATATTCATTAATATAATTAATACACATGGTACAACAAAGTTAGCAAACATACATGTGGAATAATTTCAAAAGAGAAATCAATTGTTAGGAAGAGGGGAGAGGAAATAGGGTTCAAGAGGAGGTGAATAGGAGAAATAATGGATAAGGACAGAGAGTTATAATGCTTGGGAGCTAAGAGAGAGAAAGAGCAAAAACGAGAAAAAGCACACAGAGGTTTAGAAACTGGCGACTGAGAGTGAAGAGATTGAGAGAGAACATAAAATGATGCGGGATGAAAGATAATAAAGAGCGAGACCATGAACACACTTTTAGAGAAAGCAGAGGAAATTAAAGCGTAAATGGAAATCAAAAGTGAGACAGGAAGTAGAGCAAAGAGAGGAAGCAATAGAATAAATTGATAGTAGAGAACATAGAAGGAAAATAGCCAAATGATAGAGCAAGCAACATTGCATGAGACGGGAAGAGGGGTGACCCAACAGGAGAGACAAGAAAAGATTGGAGCCTAAATAAGAAGTTTAGTAGCATGAAATGAGATAAAGAATGGACTTGACGAATATTGTAAAGATGGAATCGACATACACGTGCAGTGTTAGAGATATGTGTGGCAAAAGAAAGAAAAATATTGAAAAAAGCACAAAGTTTGCAGGTGGTTGTGAAGAACTAGAGAAGGGAGGGGGAAAGAATAGAACCGAGGGATATATGTTAGGAGGAAGATACATGGTCAGAAAGAAGAGGGTTTAGACAGAGGAAGTGAGAATGCATCCAGGTTTGGATGGCAGAAAAGCAGTAGATTAAGCGGGATGGATGTATTAAGCCAGATGGCAGCTGTCTCCAGCTTAATACCAAGAAAATAAAGGTGCCACTGTTCGGAGCCAAACACACATTGGAAGTGGGAAACCACCCTCAGATATCCCATCATTTGGGAATGGACCACCCTTTTGCCACCAAAACCAATCTGGTGAGTCTGAATCCCTCCTTCCCCTGACAATGCACTGGGCATTCCATGACATGCTGGTGTAGCAATAACACCTTATTGAAGTGGTTAACTCCCTGCTCCAGCATGAGAATGGGAAGTCAAACAATGAAATGGAGTGCTGATTCCAGGTGCAAAGTTCCCCCACCTCCTGCCTACATCAGGGTGGGTAGGGGGCCAAAATCACGGTTACGTCACCCCGGGCAGCATCACAGCCATGGCCAGCCCTGTGCAGCACCTATGTATGCTGAGTAAGGCCAGGTGCCATAGTGGCACCCCAAGGAATGGTTACCATGGCAGCATGAGGGGCCAAGAGCACCTGTCAGTGGGGTGTACACCCTCAGCAGAAACTACACCGACCTCGCTGGGGGTCATGGGCTATGGCCTTTAAACAACCAAACACTATAATCTACATTTGTGGGATATTCTTCCACCATGTCACATGTGCGACTAGCAAGCTAGCATACCAATATGCATTTTGAGTGACTTCATACCACTGTTCACCCACCAGGGTGTCAGCCAACTCAAGAGGAGGTGGAGGGTGAAGGGCCATCAACCTCTCATTGCCGGACCGCCAGGTCCACACCATAGGCCACCACCCCAGCAACGAGCAGTGACTGGAAGGACTGGTGAATTGGAAGCAAGCAACACCAGTGCCACAATTCACCACACATGCCACTGTCAGTGCAAGCACTGCACCCATTGCCAGTGATGGGGACATGGCCACTGGGACTGCACCCATGGCACCTGTGACTTCCCCCCAACAGCCAGCCAATGTGGATGTGGCAGGTGGACCATCTGCTGACAGGCATGCAAGAGGCACGGTGCATCCCATCTTGAAAGTGCTATCTTCTCCTTTGCATTGTCTGTCAGGGATATTTGACAATACCCTGCAGTGAAATCCAACGTGCTAAAGTATTTGGAAGCACCAAGCTTGCCTACCAACTCATCAGTTATTGGTAGAGGGTAAGCATCTGTGTTGGATACAGCATTCAGAGCTCTAGAGTACATGGAGAATCTCAAATCACAGGTACCTGCGTGTGATGCCAAAACCACAGGACTGGACCAATGACTGTGAACAGGAGGACCCAGCGCCATCCTTGGACTTTCACATCTGGGGACTCAGGCACTGGAGACTGGATAAGCAGAGAGACGGACGCCCAAGCTTTTGTGTCAAAAATGATCTTTAATTCATGTTCACAAAACACCAGGAACAGCAGCAATGAGCTCCCAAAATCATTGTGCTTTTATACATTTCTGAGGCTGATCCAACACTTCCTATGACTTCACAATACATACTGATTGGTCCCTTCAACCAAAAGCAAACCCCTATTTGTCTGTGATTTGCTGGCTTAACTGTCACTCACCAAGCCCACATGATTTCATTCTGGCAAGCATGGTTTGAATGACACATAGGCTTATTAAACTTGTTTGAGATCCTGCCGGGGCTCATTATAAACCCATAGATGTCTGACAAAAAGCAGCCCCATATCTGATTGCTGAGACCTACCAACTTCACTTGGCAAACTATACTGTGAAAAGCCCTCATGAGCTCCACATATGTTTTGCTAGTTAAGCAACTAGTTATGCTGCTTGCTCTAATTGCTAGCCTTCCCAGGCCTTTAGCAGATCTATGATCCATCACTGCCAGTCTTTCCTGCCAAGAATTTCTAAATATATACCACCACACATACTTGTCTACAGTGAACTGCTGCCATTGAATATTCCAGGTCAAAATTATTCAGCTATTTTAACATCTGCCTGCAAGCCACCATTTTTTATTCTGCATCCATCTTAAATTTCATCTGAACTTGCTTAGCCTTGATACTCTGCTGTGCTACCAAATGATAATCCAATATACTTTTGAGCATAACTTATTTTCCGTCCAGTTCTCAGACTACATTTTCGATATTCATGATGTACGTGTAATGTCTGAGACACCCTCCACTGCTTTGGGCATTCTAACCCCCAAAAATATATGTTGCCCCATATGTATCCTTTGTCTTCAGAAAGCACTATAATTAAGATTTTTGCAATACTGGAACCCTTGATCAGCCCACCATGCCATTTGCACCCAGCTTGAGAGGGGGTGGGGTCTAGGACCTCCTCTACAACTGTTTGAGGGCTCAATCACCCCCAAAATCCAACATTTTGTTGACCTTAGACTTAGTGTCACATCTTATTTGGTCTGACCAATCACTACTCCTAAACTTTGATGGTTCACCAACTCCAGAGACAAAGTCCTGTTCAAACCAATTTGTGAATCCTGGAATTAGGGAAAACAAGGGGGAACATTACCTCAGCAAAGTTTTAACCCTACCTTGCTGTTGTGAAGTCTGTTGAGGGGACACTAAGCCACCCTCAATAATGACATTGAGGGGAAATACAGAGTGATAATAAGGAATCTGCCAAATGTACTGAGAACTGGAAGATTGAACGAGTGATGCAAATTGCTCCTTTTAAAAGTCAAAATGGTACTGAGAAGAGGTGGCCCCAAGGAGGCATGAAGAACACTCCAGTGACACAAACAAAGGAATATGGCAATCTGCTGGTGACCATCCGACTACAGGGCATAACAAGCAAGAAGGGACTCAATGACAAGGAGACCCAGTGTGAAGCATGTCAGCCCCAGGAGATTCAAACCTGGGAATGAGGAGGTGAGCAGAAGAAGCTGATCCTCGATCAAGAGGACATGCTGGAACGGTCTACAGAGTACTGCATAGTCAGACTGGGACCCGACCTATGGAAAAGCTGGAGAGAAGGCAACAGTGCTGTGACCTCGGAGAGGTGGACCGGGCAGTCCTGCAACTACGCCAACCCCGAAAGGCCAAGAAACCCACAGAGCCAGTGCAATGTACCGGGAAGCAGAGAGAGAGGCATGGCGATTGTTCAACAAGAGAGAGCGAGACTAACATCCCAGGAAGAACTAGTGATGTCCCTCCACCAGAAAGAAGGTCATGGGAGCCGCAGCAGACTCAGTAGGGGTTTGGGCGAGAGTGAAGAATGCTTAGGGAGTGATATCCTTCATCATAGTAGTTGCAAGAAAGATATTAAGAGTAAAGAGTATCTCTGGAATAATCTCCCAGTCACAGTAGTTGCAAGAAATATACCAAGAGTGAAGAGTGTCTCAGGAGTAATCTCCCTCATCAGAGTAGTTACAAGAAAAGACACCAAGAGTGAGGAGAGCCTCTGGGGGAATCTCTCTCATCACAGTAGTTGCAAGAAAGACACCAAGTGTGAAGAGTGCCTCAGGAGTAATCTCTCTCATCACTGTAATTATAGAAAAGATACAATAGTAAAGAGTGCCTCAGGAGTAATCTCCCGCATCACAGTAAGTACAGAAAAGATACCAAGAGTGAAGGGTGCCTCGGGAGAAATCTCCCTCATCACAGTAATTGCAGAAAAGATACTAATAGTGAAGAGTGCCTCAGGATTAACCTCCCTTGTCACAATAGCTGCAAGAGAGATATTAAGGACAAATATTACTACGGGAGTAGTATCCCTCATCAGACAGTTTGTGGAAAAATCCAAGGTCTTAATCTCCCTTGTTGCAAGGACCAAGAGGATGATAAAAAAAAGTCCTGTTGAGGAGTGTTGTCTGGGTTGAGGCTACACATTCAATTACACTCCATACATTTATCAGTATTAAATTTCAAACATTCTTGTTGTAAGAAATTCCTTCTGTTTTTCAATCAGTTTTTTATGAAAATGAAACTTGAATTCCTTTGTACATAGGCATTTTCATGACACTTTTCTCTGGCACTTCTGGGCTTTTCTCTGGTCAGGGTAATGCACAGACATATCCTGTTGTCCAGAGGCCAGACTAATAGAGTATGAAGAACAACAGGATAAGACACTGTAAGCAGGAGAGCACCTTATAAACATGTTTCTACTCTGTCCTGAGTTGACTCAGTTTAAAGATCGTTGGTTTGCCTTAGGTACCGCTGCATACTGCAAACGAGTTGATTGTGTCCATGGACTAGTGGAGGCTTCAGTGAAGTTAGCCTGGAGTGGCTACTTTTTACCTTTATTAAAACTCAGTTAAAATCTTTAAGGCTCCACCATTATCCTGGAAAAAGTAGAGCCAGATTGATCAGTAGTTGGAGGATCATTACATTGAGTCAAGGTCTGAGTGGACGCCTCTTTTTTGTATGATAAAGCTATCTATGAATATTCAGTACGAGTACCAATAGAGCCTATTCAGCCCCCTGTGATTATTGTGTTGATATTCTGCTACGAACCTCTCTGCTTCTTCTTCAGACAAATGTAGGTTGCAGAGAAATGTCAGAAAACACTTCCTGTTATTTTTTTTCAGTTAATTTTCTGATTTTGTAGTTGCTTTTTTAGGTTTCGAGCCCAAAATGGTCTCTTAGGAAGCCACAGTAGTCCCTGCCTTTTCTGGCCAATGCGCATGCAATGAAGAGGAAAGCATGATGGTTGACTTATTTACTTGATTTAATAGCGGCTGAATATTTTTCTCTTTTTTAAGTAATAATTCCTACAAAATTTGAGGAGTAATTTTCATCTCTCTTAACTGCTAATTGTGTGCAGAGAGTTTCAGCTTAATATTATCATACAGACTGACAAAGGAGCTTAAAACCAAGTTCAAAGCTGAAATAGATGGGGCCATTTATTTTATTTATTTATTTATTTGAATTTATAAAGCGCATCGACTCTGGGGCATCGTGGCGCTGTTACAGTAGTTTCACGTGGATACAGAATACATGGCAGTCAATTTTACATGGTTAGAGCAATAATACAGAATATTACAGAGCTTTCACTTGGATACATAATACATGGACAATAACTTTATATGTTTGTGTTCCACAAGGCTCTGTGTTGGGTCTGCTCCTCTTCACACTCTACACTTCTGCACTTGGGGCACTAATCTCTTCCTTTGGGTTCTCGTACCAACTCTTCATGGACTACACCCACATCCTCTTCTCTTTTCCTGAACTCTCCTGTGATCTCTCTGCCATTGACTATTGGATGGCTTTGCGCTCTCTGATGTTAAGCTCTACCAAAACAGGGGTGCTCTTCTTCCCTGCCAAAATTTCTCTCTCATCTCTTCCTCTGCCTCTGCCTATCCAGTTCACACTGGACGCTCGCCCCTTCTCTTCTTTAGCTAGAAACCTCATCATCATCTATGACCCTGCTCATACCTGCTCTACTTTCATCCCCACAAGTGGAAAAGCAGCTCGCATCAACCTCTTAAATATTAGGAAAATCAGGAACCTCCTTCCTTTCAACCCTCCCAAGTATCTCTTAACCACTCTTGTCTTCTCTAAACTGGACTACTGGGCCAGCATCCTCTTTGGTCTCCCCAACTATGCTTTCTGTCCTCTCGACAAGACCATTAACTTCGCTACTAGGACTCTCTTTGAACTCCCTCCCTTCACACCAACTTTCTCATACAATCACCAGGCTGGTTGGCTGACGATGCAAAACAGGGCCATATTTAAATGTCTTCTCCTGGTTCAAAAATATAGCCACTGTAAGGCACCACTGTATCTATCCTCTTCTATCCAACACAAGAAGCCTTTTCATAATCTCTGCTCTGCCTCCGCAACTACGCTTGTGGCTTCTTGCCTTCCCTGTGCTTCCTCTCCCTTCTTCTCTTTCTCACTTCTTGCTCAACTTGCATGGAATTCTCTTCCCCCAGACATCCGAGAAACAGTCCACACAGATGTGTTCAAAATCAAACTAAAAATGTACAATGTTGAGGCCACCAGGGGTGCAGTGAAAATGGTTGCCTGAACCTTACGCTCTGTCCCCTGCCCTGAAGTTCTGCAGAGTTCTGGCAGTGATTGACCCATAAGACCCATAGAAAAGGGGTTGTGGGTCTAGGAATTGAGTGGGGCACAACCTGCCCAATTGCCGTGTGTTGACACCCCCAGGAGACTTGGTAAGTAAAGGTGTGTGCTCCCGCACTGGAGGTCATCGGCTGCGACGGGAAGAGTCAACGGCCACCAAAGAGGGACCCAAGGGTGCAGGAGCAGAGTGAGGCTGATACCCCCCACGGCCATCAGAAGCGGAGCACAGGCAGCAGAAGAGATGGTCATCCGCGGCAGCTGTGGGGATCCATGAGACCAGCGCAGCCCCAAGGAGGAGGAGCCAAATGCCGGTGTCAGAACCAGGAGTTCCGTGAGGCAGCGGGAGCTGCAGCCCTGGAGCTGGAGTTGTGGGCTTGAAAAGCGGCCACCGGCAGAGGAGATAAGATGAGACAGTACAAGTTCAGTGCTTCGTGAGACCGCAGTAAGGAGGAGGTGCAGTCTGTTCATGGCACCTCCCAGAGGGCACTGGGACAGTGCTGCAAGTGAGATATGGAGGTGAGGAGAAGTGGGAGCCCCGGGCAAGAGGTCGGCCCTCCACCAACCCTGGGAGTGACAGGTTGGCTGCCTGGGAAGCAGGAGCGCCCAGTAGATAAGCAATCCCCCCAATGGCACTGGTGAATGACGCATGGAGGACCTGGTGAGGGGAAGAGGGCCCAGCATGGAGCTGATCCCCTGAGGGAGGAGCATGCAGGGGGAAAGGAGTGAACCATGCTACTGAGCCCACGGAGGGGGCAGGAGTTTACCAATAGGGTGCAGACAGCCCTCCCCGAGCCGCAAGGGTAAAAGTGTTGGCCCCCATGCTGAGAACCCTAGGGTGAGTGCATATAGCTGGGGCACCCTGAAAGAAGTCCTGCTGGGTCGAGTAGAGCGCTGAAGACAGGCCAACCAGACAGGGAGGCGTCAGGGACACTACTGTGGGAGGAAGCTGAGGAGAAGGAGGAAGTAGCAAAAGCCCTCCCAATCTGCCCCTAAGGGGGCCACGGCGAGAGGACCCAAGGATCGAGGAGCCGGGTGCCCATCAGGACACAGGCCCCAGGGCCACCAAGGAGCATAACCCTCCCAGTGGAGTGGGCAAGGGGAGTGGAACAAACCCTGTGACAGAAAGGGGCACCAGTGGAGGCTGTACAGCGATAAGGGCTGGCAACAAGGACAAGGCCACTACGGAAGGCTGTGAGCTCAATAAGTGACAGACGAGGGAGTGCATCTGCATGTACCTGCAGAAGAGCGAAGGATTTGACCCCAGGTGGGTGTCAGGACACAAAAGGGTGTGGGGCCGATGACCTCGAGAGAGAAGCTCTCCCAATACCAATATCACAGCCTTGTCAAGGTAGAAATGGTGAGGGGGAAGGAAGCTACGGAGCCCCACTGCAGCTCTGTGGAGATTGGGACTATCAAGGGTGACATCCAGATGATCCTTGAAGGGGAATGAGAACGGACATCGGAGCCAAGGTGGCAGGCTTGTCAGTGAAAGTGGACACAGTGGAGGAACAGCTTGAAGGGGTGGAGGCTAACCAGGCTTCCACAGGCATTCTCAAGGAGCAGATCGAGTTCAGATTCCGAGACATTGAGAGGAGAGAAATGGAGCTCGGCCACAAAATGGACGACATCAAAAATAGGGAGAGGAGAAACAACCTGTTTTTTTGGCCTTAAGTTAAGGGAGGGTGAATTCTCTGCTAAACTCGAAAATAAAATCCAGGAAATCATTGATATGGCCCTAGGGTCAAAGAAAAGAACGTATGTGACCCTGGATAGAATGCACTGCGCAGGAGGAGGTAGCAGGGGGCCGTGTTCGGTCCTAGTGAGGTTGCACTACTACCGGGACAAAGCAGACATTCTGGAGAAGGCCAATTATATGGGAACTATTGACTATGAGGGCTCCAAATTGCCAATATTACAGGATCTCTCTGTGCAGACCCTCTCGAGATGGAAAAAGTGTGCCCCGCTTACGAAGTGATTACAGGAGAAGGAGTCCAGTATCTGTGGGGATATCGACTTGCACCAATATTCAAATGGGAAGGCAAAAGATGTCACCTGGTGTCAGAAGAATAGATTGAAAGAGACTCTGCTGGGATCCTGTGGACCAGAGGACACTCAGGAAGGTGAAGAAGGGACGTCAGAGAGCCGAGAGATCCATGGCCCGTACAGGGAGCAAGTACGTTGAAAAAGGGCAGTGAAATATGGGACAAGGGCCATTTCGCACATGTTTACAGGGCTCTCTGGGGGTTAGGGGGCTTTACAATGGGCCTCCATGTACTCCGTACATGCTCCCCCAAGAGGGTATTTAATAAGAACCGGTGGGCCTGGGAGAACTTCTTCTGTGGAAAAGGTGGGCACACCCAGTATTAATATTGTGGACTCATTCAAGACCTGCTGCATGGGGGGAAGGTAGTGTGGAGGGGGAAAAGGGGGTTCAAATTTGCACTGTTGTCTGGTTTGAAGGAGGAGGTGTAATGACGGTTTGTAACAGTTATGTGAAAATGGAAAATGTGGAGAAATAAAATGTTCAATGTTGGTTGTCCTTAATCTATGTATGTCAATTTATGTATTTTCCCTGGTGACTGTTCCATTTACTCCTCTTCAAAACCTGGTCAGTATGTCCCTCAAACTCACCCCATTGTAAGAAGCTCACAGCTTCCTGTTAAATCTGATTTCTTATCTATTGTATGTTCCTTTGTGATCAAAAGAGCATTGTTCCGCCTGTATATAAATAAACTAATAAATAAATAAATACAACATTCTTGCTGATCTAAAATTCTCTGTATAAGTTCAGCCTTGTTTCCAAAGGATGGATGTCCTCAGTCCACACACAACCTCATTACGTTTTCAACTTTCAAAGCACTAAGAGAGGCGCTATAGTCACTGTTTCCATACTTTAAACAAGAGTAGGTGACTGTTAACTAGTTAATTTAATTCACAGGACACTACACCAGTGGACAACACTGGAGTACCCAGGACCTTATCCTCACCACTGTACACCAAGATGGATTTGTAAACGATGGCCTGGTGGACATGGTTTAGGAGGCCACCCCAGTTAGCGTGAACCGGGCACATTCTGGGAGTTTAGCCAAACCAATCAAGGTAGCATGGAGAGTGGTCAAGGCTAGTTCTCAGGAGAGGTGAGTGAGGTCAGCGGTCCACAATGAATCCAGCTAGTGACATACACAATGATTACATTTAGACAATTAGTACACAAGTAGTATATTTATTATAGGCCCCAAAACGCACTAGAAACATTAATCAAGCAGTTAATGTTATCACACAATACTGCATGTATGAAACATGTATACAGTCACAGGATATTCAATGCAATGGATACAAGTTACCCTAGCACCTGAAAGGAAAGATAAGTCATTAGGCAAGTGCATCAAAAGTCCACAGGAAGGAGAGCCCTAACTTTAAAATTCCAGCCCAACGTTTTATGGGGTCTTGTGCCCAAACATTCACAAAGTACTTTATTAAGTTGGGAAAAGTTAAATGGTGTTCCTGTGGGTGTGAAGATTGGTTCCAGAAGTCAGAAAAAGGGGTTTACAGGTTAGTAAAGTACTTTTCCTACACTTTGAAGTGGTTTTTAAACTGTTGCTTAAAAAGCTATGGAGTTGTAAAATAAATCAAAGTTCTTCACAAATTTTGAAATGGAAGCGATAGGGGCACCAGTAAGTAGTGCGACTACTCAACTCCCATACTCTGATTTATCCTAAGGACTTGTCAGGTCGAATGGGGGTCGTCAAAGGTAGGTTTTCCTGCCGGTAGAAGATGCCAGGAGCTGCGGGTGCAAGCGATGTTCAGTCCATTTCCTGGAGCTCAGTGCAACCGTTTCCAGTGGAGAAATGCAGCAGGAACCAATGCAGAACTCTTCAGGACACTCAACCCGAATGGGGGTGGCAGATTCCAGTACAGTCACCACACACCGAAACAGCAGGTGTCTCAGAAGCTAGACTCAACAATGTTTGGCATAAAACAAGAAATGTTTAATGTTCTTTTTGGACCAACACTATTGAATCTTTCCACTATTTTATGTGTATCTGCCCGGGTTACTCCCATATTCGTTGGGTGAACCTGAGATTGTAATCAAAGAATCATGGAGAATGTACATTGTATAGCGCAGAGACTTTATGCAGGAGTTCTTCCCTCCCTTCTGTTGTGTTTGCAGTATCTACCTATTTAGTTAGAGCTTGGGGAAGAAAAAAAAAACAAACCAAAATCCATCTGACTAATGTTTCACTCAAAGTCTGCTTACTAACCTGTTCCCCGATGTGTTCTCTCTATATGTATAGAGGCTTGTTGGCCTCATCTGATACCAGGAGCGGCGTAATTCTGGGCCCAAAATTACACCGCTCCCGGCTTCAGAGTATCAGATGAGGCCAACAAGCCTCCACCAGGTACCCTAACCTGGGCCAATCACCTACCAGCTCCACTACGAGCCCACCAGCTCCACTATGAGCCTGCTGCCACTCCTACTGTTACGCTCACCTGGCTCCCACAGAGGAGTCGATCTGAACTGGACAGCTGCGGTCTCCACCAATGTGATGCGTAGGGCCGAGATGTCGGACTGGACTGGCCCACCTAGCTTCGTTAGCTTGGCCTGTAGGAATATTCTTCTGCAAATGGAGAAAGGGAATTAACCACCCATGGAGTTGGGCGTAATCCCCCCACCACCGCTGTTCTCCCACTGATCACCTTTGATGTCCCCTTTTATAGTCTCACCTGATGGCTTGGAAAGATGAGCTCTCCATCCTGCATTGAGCGCAGGGGCGCGTAGTTAACCAGTTGCTTCACTGGCTCGAAGGAATTGGTGAGTTCCAGAACAATATTGATTCCGAGATTCCAGGCAAGACGCCGTAAGTATGTAGTTCGTAAGAGTTCAAATGCCTGACTTTCACTCTTGTCCGATTCCTTGCAGGTTGCAGCTTGACCCTAGTGAAGAGTTCCTCGTGGCAACCGGTAATATTCAGGTAAGGATTTGTATTATCCAACACAGTTCGATAAAATAATGTCAATATGTAACCTGTTGCTTTCTCCCTTATTCAGGCGCTGAGAGAAAGTATGAAGTCTCGGGGAATAATGCCTCCGGCGGTAAAATCAGGTAAGTCTATTGTGGTGAGGAGGGTTCCCCTTGTTTGTCCCTTTCTTTCACTTTGTTGTCCTTTTGTTTCCCCTTAGGGGCCGGGGTTCGGCGAAGATGCGGTGGAAGCTGTGCCGACTCGTGAAGAGGAATAGTACCCCCGGTGGTAAAATCAGGTAAGTCTATGGGGGGTAACAAATATTCCTTTGTGTATTCCCTTAGCTCACCTTGCTGTTCTTGTCTTCTCCTGAGGTGCCGGAGTGCGGCGGGAACATGCAGGAGGATGCGGTGGAACTTGAAGATGCTGCGAAGGCCGTTGAGTTCAGAGAGGCGCTGCAGCAGGCGAGGCGACGCACATACAATAACTTCTTTCTTCCAGCTCGAAGGCGCGTTGGATCGGGTATTCAGGTAAGGATCAAAGGTATTGCTCTTGTTCTACCTTTTTTCCTTCTTTCTCCCTTTTTCTAGGAGCTCCAAACTCGAGGCGGGCGTGGCAGAAGACTGGATGCAGACTTGCAGGCACGGTGAGCGTTACGCTGCTGGATGCAGAATAACGCGAAGCGTGTGCTGCTCTTCGGGCGTGGTTTAAATAGCCTCCAAAGTAGTCCCAGGTAAGTATTCCTCCCCAGCCCCACCCGAGTAAAAAATAGTCCCTAGGAAAAGTAGTCCCTTCCAAGCCTCTTCTGGCTTGGAGCTCTTGCAGCATGGTCTGCATCAGGTAAGTTTGCAGCATGGTCTGCATCAGGTAAGTTTTAATCTATGAGCCTGGCGCCTATGGCGCCAGGACTGACTCTCCATATGAGCCTGGTGCCATAGATGCTAAGACTGCACCCAAATATCCCCTGGCAGGGGTTGTTGGGCTTGCTTGGGATAACTTGATGCCTGCTTTCGGGGTTGCTGGACTTTGTCTGGGTCCCCGGGGGTAGGCATCATGACACCTACCTTGCCTTGATAAAGTCTACGGTCGAAACGCGCGTCAGCTTTTTGTTTCACCTTTTCCTGGCACAAGATGCCACATTGCTTATGTTGTATCTGAACACTATTAAAACACTATGCAATAAAACTCAAGACTGGATTATCACTAGATTGTAATATTCAGCAAAAAATGGCAAATTATGGACTCCTAATCCTGCCAGCACCCACACCAAACAAGGTTTAGTCACCCCACCAAGTATAATGGGAGTCATTACAAGTTTCCCGCTATCCTGCCGGTAGTACCGCTGGGATACCAGTAAACTACCCTACTGTTACTGACACCTGATATCCCGATATTACCAGCATTTTCCAGGCGCAGACAACGGCGGGAAACCCACATTCCATGGAGTCCTAGGGGAGAGGATTGCCGGAAGCTCTTGACTGGAGAAAATATTTCCCCCCACGGGAACACTTGTGGTTCCCCAGAGTGGTATGAATGTCGGTACCAGGTTTACCGGCACTTTTACCAGCAGTTTTACGGCACCAGAGACATTGTAATGACCTCAATGTCTCTTTCTGTCTCACTCTTTCTATGTCGGTGCAAGATGCATTGTCACGTGTATGTTTGTGAGAGGCAATCAAGCCATAGCTGAGAGCTGTGCAACCAGAGGAAAACAAAACAACTGTTTAGGGGAAGGGGGAGAGGATTGCAAAGCAGCCTTAAAATACAAAAACAGAACATATTTAATTGTATTTATGTTGTAAACTGGCATTTTTTTTTAATTGAGCAATGTTCATTTCTAATGATCACTTACAAAACCTAGAATAACCATATACATGTTTTCTAATAGAACGTTATCATTCAAAGATGGACATTTGGATTCAAGTATTCAATGGTTGCGACATCAGTTGCTCAATTGAGGTCCATGAGCTGCCTGGCTATAATGATTCCTTTACATGCACAGTATATTAGATGTGCCTTAGTGAAATGATGAGCGCTTGTGAACAGGTCAGAATGCACAGACATCCTAAGAGAAATCCATATAAAACAAAATAACATAGGTAGATCGGTTCTGATACCTGGTACCCAGATTATCTGGCATTCACCAAACTTGAGCCCTAATCCCCAAATATATTACGACTAGACCAGACAGTTGGTGAACTATGCATACACTGATGTTACAGGTGTTACCAAAGGTGTCTGAATGCATACATGTATTTTTGTATGGAATGTATAACACACAAATCTGTCAGGAAAGCAATGGTGTACCATACATGAGGGTTGCACCCAGAGAGTTACAAGCAGGGTGTACCAGTAGGAGTAGAGGGGAAGAAGGGGTTTGAATGGGGAGATACATGATTAGAGAAATGTTCTTTGAAGAGTAGGGTCTTCAGTGCCTTCCTGAAGTGTAGTTTGAATGGGGGAGTATTATCTGGGTTGATAACATGTACCATAGATAGAATGTATAGAAGGAAAAGGCATGTTTCCTTTTGTGGTCTCTCTTACAGTCCTTTGTATCCGGATGAGCCATATTGTAGTTTCCGGTTGTGTGCTGGCCTCAACACAAGGTGAGTTTCTTAACCAAGTAGAATGGTATTTTAGTTGGGACTGCTTTTTAGATGATACATACTGTCTTGAACATGATGCATTCTTACAGGTGTAGCCTGTCTTTGATAATACGAAGATTTGCATGAAAGGATGTCTACATCACGCTCTGTATGGAAGACACTGCAGTACCTCAGCACCAAGAGCCATTGGGGGTCACAATGTACCAAAAACTGCTGACCTTGGTAGTCAGTCTAGTGTGCATTGACTGGGCGGGAAAAAAGAGTGGTTATATATATGTCTCCCACTCACTGAAAGGGTTTATTAAGGGTTTTACCCCAATGGTTACAAACCTTAGTGATCATGTGGTTTTAACTTGTGAATTCGAGTTATACACTATACACTAGACACTAGCTGACTAATGGTGGGCATCACGCATAATCCACAGAAGACCAAGCTGTGCTTTTTCAGGGAAAAATGTGGATACATTTAATGACCTACTTATTGATTTGAGTTGTGAGGATAATCTTATGCATAAACTTAGGAACCTTACGATAGAGAAGAGTAACAACAGGATATGGCGTGAAATCAATACAACAATTCATGGCGCTCACGATGGGGCAGGGGGTGTAAAATTATTCATTCCAGCACACACATCAATGATGTGTTTGATGCACAAATAGTTACAAGAAAATAACGGTTTCGTATGAAACTGAGGGCCGCTAAAAAATAGCTCTATAGGGACATATTTTGAAAATCCAAGACCATAACAAGTAATCGGACAAAGTACAAAAATAGGATTACGCAGCACAAGCAATCTCAACATAGTGCCAACTGGGCTTTATGAATGACTCTATGAATGTTAAAGACAGCCACATATTCTGGAACTATTTTGACAAGTTCACTAAGACGAGAGAGAAGGCATCGACTAATGTCCTATCTGAAATCAAATGGGTTGACTATATCAAAAATTTTATTTTGAGAAGGAAGATGTTGAGGATTGCGGATTCATCACAAATGGGAGAGTGGCCAATGAGGAGTCAAAAAATACTCAATGGTTTTCTTTTGAGGTGGAGAATATTTACAGAATCATAAACAATGTTAAAGCCTCAGGAGCACAGGGACCGGGCTGTATCTCTAATGTAGTGATTAAAGCACAACCACAACTGGGTGCAGAGATTTTATATTGGGCCTCACTACGGGTTAGGCGGTAACCCTGCCAGTGCTACTGTTGGGTTTGCCACCAGACCTGAAAAAAATGACCGATGCATGGCTTCCCAGTGCCACCGGGCTATGACAAGTCTGGCGGCCGGGAAGTCAGGCACCAGTAATTTTTTAATCGCCATTTCCATAGAGTCACAAAGGACTTGATGGGAGTGGGGACACGCAAGCACCAGCACCGTTATTAACAGTGCTAGTGCTTCCATGACGGCTTTGCCTACCATGACTGTTGTGCCCGGCAGGGTCAGAACTGTCGGGCACAGCATCTCCAGCAGGCAAACCCGTAGTTTGCAAGTCTGGAAACAAGGGTGCAAGTAAGCTTGACATGATGCCCATTGTTTATTTAGAATTATTATTAATTCCGGGAGGATTCCTTCCTCATGGCAGAAGGCAAATATCATGCTCATATTTAAGAAGGGGACACGCAGTGATCCTAACAACTATAGACTCCTGCCATTGACTAATTCAATGGAAAACATTGTTAGAACAATTAGATTAGTAGGTCAAGATATAGAAGCTTATACAAATCAAGAAATGGGGTTTAGAAAAGGGATGAGTACACGGAACTGAATCTGCACTGCTCGACCTGAAAAATCAGATGGTTGACATTAGAGACACAGGGAAACCTGCCTTACTACTCCTCCTAGACCTGTCTGCCTCATTCGACCTGGTCGACCACAAGCTTCTCTGTCAACATCTCTCTTCCTCAGCACACTTCTCCGCTAACGCTATCACCTGGATATCTTCATTCCTCCAAAGCAGAGCCATGCGAGAATTCTCTGACAAAGCGTCGGCAAAACCACCCATCATACAATGTGGAGTTCTACAGGGCTCTTGCATATTCCCCACACTCTACTACATATTCGCCAGACCTCTATTTAACATACTTGACTCACTTGGCATTATGTACATCAACTACGCCGACGATACACAAGTCCTCCACCCCTTGTCAGGCGACTGTGAGGTTGACATCAAGACCCTCAACACCACCTACGCCACCATCCAGACCTGGATGGCTGAAAACTGTCTGTGCCTCAACAGTGACAAGACAGAGTTAAGACTGCTAGGACCCAATGATACTCTGACTAAATTTAACACCCGATACTCCTCCTTCACTATTGACAACTTCACTGGGCCTCATTACGAGGTGGGTGGAACTGGTGCCAGTAAAACCATTCCGCCCTATTACGAGGTTCGCTTGCGGGAGCCGCTCAGAACATCTGGTCAGACCAGACGTCCTTTACGGGTCCCGCAAGGGGACCAGGAAGCTAATAACGGGCCCGTTATTAACGGGCCCATTTTAGCTCCATCCCCTTTCCCATTAAGCCCTATAGGGGCTCAAATGGGAATGGGGATGGGTTTTTTGAATGAGGAATTACCGGATCCTCGAAGGTTGGAATGACCTGGTAATTCCTCATTCATGGAACCCGGACATGATTTTGGAGGCAGCCATGGCGCTAATAGCACAATGGCTACCTCCAAACTCGTAATGAGGCCCACTGTCTCAGTATCCCAAGCCACAAAAACACTTGGTGTCTACCTAGATGCCAATCTATCCATGTCTAGACAAGTCAGTGCCATTGCCTCCCCCGCAGCCTATGACACCAAACTGTGTAATGCACCCAGGCCATTCCTCATTACTGTGAACTACCTAACTATTCCATTATTGGCACTAGATTGGACTACTGCAATGTCCTCTTCACAGGCACCTCAAAAATAAACCTTGACAAAATGCAAACCATCCAAAATAATGCCCTCTGCGCCACCATTAGCATCCCTAAATGGGAACACATCTCCTCAGCCAGACGACAAGCCCACTCACTGCCCATCCGCCAACGTATCCTTTTTAAGACACTCGCCATTACCCACAAGTGCATGCACCACAGAACCCCACCTTACCTATCTCAGAGAGTTAACATTCCCCACTCCTCCAGACCTACCAGAACCCCTTACACTAATCTGCTTCCTGTACCTCTTGTCAAGCGTGCCAGAGTGGGTGGGGTCAGCTTCCCTTTTATTGCAGCCAGACAATGGAACTCCGTCCCGCTCTCCCTCAGATCTGAATCTTCACACCTCGCCTTCCGTAAAGCCATCAAAACATGGCTATTCCCTCTAACATAGCCCGATGTCTGCCAGGTAACCCCCTGACTGCACACATGTCATTTGAGCTATTTGTTAAGGGTGATGCTACGATATGCTTTATACAATATGATATGATATAATATGATAGTTTATTTATATAGCACTTATACACGATGTGTTTCCAAGCGCTTCACAAGGGTTACACGATGTAACCCTTGAGTAACCATATCGCCACCCCTACAAATTATTATGTATCTATGTATGCTTCTCTCTACTGCAACTAAACCGACACCTTGTAACAGCAGAATGTAATATACCATGACGCTGTATGCTCTACATTATGTAACCATGTGTAACCTTACTCCCACTCATGTAACACATCATGTACATAAGTATGCTCATCTACCTGTAACTAAGCTTACCCCATGTAACAGTGCTACAATGCCTCTGGGCTGCCTGTGTGCTTTATAAATGGAAATAAATAAAAATAAAGAAAATATATACATTGATTTACTTGATCAGAGTTGCTTTTCATTCAAAGGAAGGCAGATTGTGTATATGTTACATTGATTATTTAAAGACATTTGATTCCATATCCCAAGACTTGTTATGGCAAAAAATGACAAGACTGGGATGCAACGGATCAGTACTAAATTTGATTAAGCAACCCTATCAAAGAAACTCGGTTTGTAAAAGGTTAGATGCGAATGGATGGCATCTGAGGGCATTGAAACTAATGTGGGAGTAAAGCAGGGAAGTATGTTGGTGCCCCTGCTTTATAACCTCTTTGTTTCTGACATGCAACAGACCTTCAATAACTGTAGGAATTTTCCATCCGAAATTGGTATCAAATCTCTGACATGGCTCTCCTTTACTGATCATTCTCCATTGACGGATAAGACGGCTATAGGAATGCAGTGGAGTATAGATGCAACTCCAGAGCTAACGGCCTTGCCATAAATGTGGCAAAAGCCAAGGTAATAGTGATTGGAAGAAGTAGAGAAAAAGACCACATTTGTAGTTTTAAAATCAAGGAGACTCCTAATTGGATTACCAATTAATCACAGATTAAAGCTGGGTTTACTTCATGGTTATATTGAAGCTAAAATCTTTTGTTTTTTTAAATTAAGATGGTCAAATACTTCATTACTCATAAGGGAAGATATGCTGTTGCTGGGCTGATAAAACTATATAAAAGCTTCATTGTTCCAGGTCTTCGTTATGGCCTGGAAGTATTTATGGATAGAGAAATGTGATGGATGTGTAACTTGAAAGGCAAAATACAGAGATATTTTCCGGGCTTGCCAATCGTGTGCCCATGGAAGCAAACTGCTGTGAGCCTGGCCTGAGATCACTCCAGACATCCTCGTTGATCATGTGTGGAGCATTTTGCTTAAAATTATTACATATGGAGTAGGAGGCAGATTCGCCGTTAATACATTTTTCAAATATGGCCAACTTTATCTTGCATTTGAGAAGTGAGCAACTTATAACAAATGTAATCATTGGGGCTTGGCAGGGACAACGGTTATGTAGACTCTGCATGAAGGAGAGTTGAGACAACATGTAACGTCTTAACTAAATGCCATACCTATCAGTCTAATTAAGTCAATGTTAATCTTAATGTTAAAGGTTACTTGTACCGCACAGTATCACCATTGGAGTGGTCCCCTGGTGTTCTGGCGGATCTGAAAAGGGTCAGAGCGCATTGGCATCAGCTTTTTCCTAAAGGTGGCAAATACTGGCTCTGGGTTGATGGAGTTGCCATGTTTTGGTCCTGCCTGCTCCATTAGGATTGTCTCTGCGGTTCCCTGTTGGGATCCAAGTTACTTATAGCCGTAAGGTGGACCAGATTTCCTCCTTCAGGTTTATGCATGGGTAGGCCTCCCCCTCTTGTGTACTCCGCATTCATATTTGTTTCATGGTCGGTGATTACAGTACGGTTTATTTATTTTTTGGCTGTAGCTCCCTGGGGTTTGGGTTGATACGTCTGTTTCTTTACTACATCAGTTTTGAACGGGATTTTGTAGCACTTGCTGTTATGTTCTAGTCACGATTGCATCCCGAATCAGTCATTACTCTAATCAATTTTTGGGATTCAAGAATAGACTCCATCATTGCCGTTTTATCCACTTGATCTGCTCTTGTTATGTCACATAGTCTATTTGGACTATAATAAAGTGTAAAGCCAATTACCCCTCTCTAAATACAAAATGATTTCAGTTAGTGCACCAGCTTATCGCCTTACTACTCCACAAATTGTAGTAAGGTGCTACAAACTATTTCCAAACCATTCATATAAAAAACATATTTTATTCATATTTCATATAACAAACATAAATTCAATTAAGACTAAATGGGCCTCATTATGAGGTGGGCGCTAAGGGATTACCGGCACCGGTAAGGGCACCGGTGCCGGTAATCCCTTAGCGCCCTACTATGAGTTCCCTTTACGGGTCCTCCCTTGACGCCTGGTTTTTCCAGGCGTTGAGGATGGGACGCGCAAAGGGACTCTAGAGCTAATAACGGTACCGCAATTTGCGGTACCGTTATTAGCGCCTTCCCCATTCCCATTGAGCCCTGTGGGGGTTCAAATGGGAATAGGGAATGGCCCTGGTGAATGGGGAATTACCGGTCCTGCCAACCTCGGAATGGCCCGGTAATTGCTCCATTCACCAGGGAGGAGTCGGAAGGGTTTTGGAGGCAGCCCTGGAGCTAATAGCTCATGGCTACCTCCGACCTCGTAATGAGGCCCAATGTGTATGAATTCAAAAGAAACACAACAAATCTGTATTTAAACATTAAATAAATGTTCACTAGACAAGTGCGGTTAGTAAGTGACTGAAATCCTGTTGCGGACCAAATTAGCCTTCTAGGAGATTGCAATATCAGAGAAATTAAAAAACAGATCTTCTGTTGTTCTGTTCTAATTAAGTCAAACAGTTTTCATCTGCAGAGATACTTTAGTGTGGTCTCCGTTATCTAGGCTTGGTATTTCATGCCTATTCAATTGTCTACATAAGTTTCGGCTTTTAGATAATAAATGAGACACTATCTGTAGCGCCTTTTTTCGGATGTTGAAGCCATCTTCAGGTCATAAATATTTCTTATAGAATTGCAATTAATTCACAGGAACCCCTTCAGAGTCGTTTTCTCACATACTCTATAATGTAAAACATAACATAAAAATGAATTAAAATTCATTAAAAAAGTAGAGTTGCATATATCTGGGTAGTGCATGATCTAGCGGTGTTGGGCACTAATCTGTTTTTTCAAAACAATTGGATTTGAGCATCTTTTTTCTTTCTTCAATCAGGATTACAATTTCCTCAGTGGAGTACGGGACATCTCAATTTGACCTACAACATTTAATGGCTGTATATTACTCATCTTATTATTCATTATGTTCTATTTAGTTTATGCAGGTCAGTAGTTCTATGCACTACTGACCTGCAGGCACAAAGTTGTATTGCTTCTTTCCTTATCTTGTTTACTTTTCCAGCGCCATCTAATTGCACTTATCGCTGAGCATCATTCTTATTTTCTTTAAATAGTTAGGTGTTAAATCTATAAAGTACAAAGAGAAGAAATATCTTATTCGATGCCTATCCAGTAGGGATATCCGGCAATATTTTCTACAGTTATGTTCTTTCTCAGCAGAGTCATAGCACAGATGTTTTTTCTAAAAGAATGTTTTTCTGAAAAGACTTCAATTATATGCTTTTGTTGCTGAAAAATCTCTTCAGATAGAGATATGATCAAAAGCGTCTCATGCGCGGTGCTTAATGAGTGGTTATTTTAGCGAGTAATCAATTTACTTACTTAACGATCTTTCCGTGATTCCTCATGTGTTTGTCCACTTCTTTTGGAAACACTCTTCAAGTGGCCCGTAGTTCACACTGCAGCTCTTATAGCTAATTATTCAAGTCACCTGACAGGGGTCTCCCTATCACGTGACACTCTTCATTGTTTCACTGCGGGTTGCAGAACTCACTTGTTATTCTTACCGCGTCCGCACCACCACATTGAGGCGGGTGCCTTGCAACGTGGAACACATGCACATATACTTATGTGCTTTCATACTTTACCTTGATTGTATTAAATCATTGGCACAACACATGTGTATTGTCTCTTTTAACAAGGAAATCTCTAGTTGTATTAGAAAGTTACCTGCAGCGTAGAGAATATGAACACATGCTATTGCACTTTCCTGCTTATCCTTTGTTGTATTGAGTCTTTCTCACAATGTTTTCTTATTTGGTCTTTTCACCACACGGTCTATACATATCCAGTCCTATTATGTGTGTTTTTATTTTTTCTTTCCCATGTCATTTTTGGCTTATTTAACTACATCATTTGCTGTTTTTACGGCTGCGCCTATTATGTTTGGGGAAAGGGAAGAAAAGATTAACCGAATAAAACTCACCTTTTCCCCCGTTATTTAGCTTGATACCCGGTATATTCCTGGCTACTTCTGGCATATATTAAACCCACACTTACCGTTTATTGTATTTTATATTTTTTGTGTATGTGTTCACATTTTAGTACATGCTCTCACATACTCAAGAGTATGATTGGTTTATACACGTGTTCTTTTCCTCCTCATTCACAATTTCAGTTAGTGTTTCCATAAAATTAGCAGTCTTGTTACTTTATTACCTTCTTTATGGACTCACTGAACCTTTGGTATTATTAATACCAGTTAGTACTATACTGCATACCAAATCATGGCACATTTGATTTGATTATACTTTGTATATTTCTAGTGGGTTTTTGTGAGTGTAGCATACTTTTCGTATTATATAAACCAACCGTTGTCTATTGTGTTGCACATGTATTATGAGGGTCAACCCATAATCATAAAAAAAGCTTTGCCGTGAATTTCATACTGTTTCAATTGTGTGCAATTCCTTCTTATTCTTCTTCCTAAGAATTGCCCTATCAGCAAACTTTCTTTTTGGCTTAGAGGATGGAAACTGTGGTAGTCCGATGGCATATTTTTGTTGGTTGTTTTTTTTTTTTTTAAAGGACAGTTTCCAAAGTACCTTTTGCTGTTTTCATAATCTCTAAATATAGGAACAGCATTTATTGTATGTTTTGATTAGTGGTAAAGTTAATATATTTGTTTTGCTGATTAAACCACATCACATGTTGTTCAAATTCCAAAGTTGCCACTCGCCAGATCATAAAAACATTGTCGAAGTAACAATGCCAACTGATGATCTTTTCTTTATGGGAATTGTCATGATGGTAAATGGACTGAATTTCTAAATTATCCATATAAAGATTTGCAAGGTCAGGTGAAAATGTTGCACCCATGCTCGTTCCATGTTTTTGGTTGAAGAAAGAACCATCATACAGAAAAATAATTTTCAACAAGAGCTATTCTGGTGCATTCCAAAATAAATTCGGTCGGACCTATAGTTAGTGTTGTTGTGCGTTTGTTCAGATATTGTTCTAAAACACGGATATAGCCCGACTCTGGAATGCTTGTATATAACAATGTTACATCTAGTGTAGCTCGAACATTGTTAGGACCAGCTCGTTCATTTTTCAAAAGGACGTAGGAACCAGTGAACATAAAGCGACAGAGGTTCTATGATTGAGTCTGTTGCTGACACAATGGGTCTCACTGGTGGTAAAATGGAGTTCTTATGTATTTTGCAAAAAATGTAAAATGCCGGTATGGTGGGATTACTCTTAGTGAGGAAATGTTGCTCATCCATATCGATCCAGCCCTCTTGTAGGGCATGGTGCATCAGACTCTTAATCTATTATTTTAGTCTTGGTGGTGGATCTATATCTAGCCTAGGACAGAACATAGGATTTTTTCGCTGGTTTTGGACATCGGAGTCATATGTTTGCTTATCTCATAAAACAATTCCGCCCCCTTTATCTGCTGGTTTAATTACGAATAGTTTGTTATTTTGCAGGCCTTTCAGCGCTTCTCGTTCATCTTTGCTCAGATTGCTTTTCTGATGGTTTTTGTGTTTTGGTAACTCCTGTGTTTCATAGATGATTTTGTTTTCAAAGGCCAAAATGGGCGGACTTGCCATCTTGCCAACAGGGGCAAAATGTCGATGGTGGATTTAGGCCCATTACATTTACCTCTTTGTTAAATGTTGTGGGGTTGTGGAAAAAGTATTTTAGCAGAATTAGTCTAAAATGTGTAATTCGACTTTCTGTTTGAAAGTTTTTTGCTTTTGTTGTGGGGGCAAAACTAAGCTCTTTACTCAATACATTCTTCTCTGCTTCTGATAAGATGTATGTTGTCAGGTTAAATATTGGAACTACCAGTTCTGTGATGGGCAGTTCCAATTGCATGTTTGCATTCGCGGTGAGCCTTGTTGTTTGTTGTGTCCCCCTCCGCCCCTCCCTTGAGAAAACTGTTGTTTTTGTTGACTCACTGGCCCCCTTGCTGTGTTTGAGGTGGTTGCATTGTCTGATTCACTACTTTAGGTACTAGTGCTAGTATTTTAGAAGGTCACAAACATCTTTTTTGATACCCTGTGTTCCTTCCTCTATTCTGACCTAGATTATTTTGATCATCATAGTATGAGACCACCAAATATGGATATGTTTTCACTTCCTTATAAGACGCTATATCTTTTTTCAGTTTCCAGATTTTTTTATCCAGTGTGAATTTCTTACATTTATCAATTTCCTCTTCTATTTTCTCAAGTTTCTGTTTTATAGCCTATATTACATTGTCCGTTTTAATTTTACGTTCTAAAGTTTCAATCTCAGTCTTTTGCTGTTTCGCCTTTTCTTCTGCGGTTTCAATCACGAGGATTAACCAGTTCTTCAAGAATTTGTTCCCTACCCCACTGAATTTTCCTTTAAATGTTGCATTGTCAGTGAAGACCCTCGGTATCATTTTAACCTGAAGGCCCTCTGGGATAACTCCTGCCTTCAATAGACTAACATAAGTTGGCCATGGAACTCTGTTCTAACTAATTTCTTCTTTTTCTGCGTCACGGTTTCTAGATCGTTTGCATTAGAGTGAATTACAGAATTGCTATTATCAACAGTTAAGACAGAAGGTAGACTCATTTGTTTCTGGAAATAGTCTTCGGAGAATGATACTGTGTTTACATTCTCCATTAAGTAAGTATGTAAGTAAGATCTCTTCCAATAAAGGAAATGAGTCTACTTTTTTTACTGATTGTCTTATTTGGTGTACCCAACAACCACAGGGTTGTCCTAATACAGTAGTAATATATGGGTGTTTCCCTATATTCTGTTTACGGGGGAATGGCCTCACATTGGGAAGAGCATATATAGAATATAATAAAGTATAAAGCCAATTACCCTTCTCTAAATACAAAATTATTTCAGTTAGTGCACCAGCTTATCGCCTTACTACTTCACAAATAGCATATCGGGGTCATTAGACTCAAGGACTATGTGTCAGAGGCCAGCTCCTGGTAGATTACAGCACCAGCATTTGTCATTAATCATTAGACTAAGCTTGAGCAGTTTCTTGGGTGTCCAATATAGCTGCAGAATCTTCCCCTGGTGGATATGTACACTTTACAAGTTTGCATCTGCTTTTCTTATGTATTTAGTATCTTATCACACTTTTCATCAGATATCTGTATCTACAGCTATTTTTCCCAGCCAGATTAAATTTTTCATGAAAACAAATGACCTTTTGTTGAAATGCATTCATACGCATGGATACCAAAATTAGTTCCCCTGTATTCTTAGACATTGATGCATCAAGTTGTGTACATGGAGAATGGCCCTATGGGAGATGAAGTGTACGCAGGTGAATATGTTCTTTCATCTTGGTGTAGAGGGCTCTTTCTTCTTCCAGCAGGTTATATTAAGTTTTAATTTTCCTAAAAAAAAGTCTTCATCTGGACATAGTCCTTGATTTTTCTGCAGCATGTAATGTGATTAAAATGCCATGCATCCCATTGATCATTGTATTCACCCACTTTCAAGAGATGGATTCCCCAAATTTGGGCGCATGGCATCAGATATGGGTCATGGCCCAAGTTGTTCTTGGTAAGTTTTCTATGTCCGCACCATCACACCTGACTGACCATCCTGGAGCCTCTTTCCAGGCCAATTTACTGACTGCAGCAGGTTACCACACCTATTTGTGTTTTTCTCCAATTTCTGTTCTGGTTTGTTTGTCTGTCAAAGGACCCTTGAACCAGTTATTTATTCTGCATAATGTAAAATCCTGTTAATAGTCAAGTAATATTATGCCCTCCTTTTTGTAATTCCAGACAAATCACAGGAGTTTGTGTTGTAGGTGCATGCATGTAGTGGTGTCAAAGACTAGGGGTGGAGAACTGAATAGATATCATATCCTTGACATTTTTTGATGTCTTGGTCTATTACCGAAGTTAGATGATCTAGACATAATGATAACACATTCTGATTTTCACTTGGGAACATGATCCAAAGACATTTTAAATCCCTACTTTTTCATTTCAGCTGAAATCGGTTGAAATCTTCTCTGTTCTCTATCATGGAGATGGACATTTAAATAGATTGTTCCCTGATAAGGGCTTAGTGCATTGCACTGTTAAAGATGTGGATTAGACTTTCTTCTGGTTCAGAGAGTGTTAGAAGAATGGCATATGCAAATAGCTTGGCATCACCCAAAAGATCCCATGTATGCTGGCAGCTCCAGGTCCACTGCTAAAAGAATTGGGCACAGTGGGCAACCCTGTTTGGTACCTTTTACTTGTTTGTTATTCTCTTATTCTCTGATAAGATGCTTATAGTGCCGATACTGATGAAGGGTTCATTGTATAGCTTGTTGACTGAGTCACAGAATGGATTGACCATTGTGAATAGTCCTATTGCTTCAAACATAGTGTCGGAGCACACAATTTAAATCCTTTTCTGAATTGTGGCTTACTAGGACTTTCAGATCTGGCAGACCCATTGTGTTGTTCAACACATTCATGATTTGTCTAATAATCTTGCTTCCCTCGTATTGCCTCATAAATCCTCTCTGTTTATTTATGATCTTACTGACCAATTTTAGCAATCTTTGTAAATATTTGTACGCACAAGTTAACTAATTAGCTTGTTCTGTAATTACCACAGTAGACAGGATCCTTTCCTAGTTTAGGGAAGATAACCATCATGTGTTCCTTCATTATGGATTTTAAGGTGCATAGTAATTGCCTTGTTAAATAATGTTTTTGGGTTGGTATTGGCACATGAATGTTTGAATATTCTTTATAGAAGTTACTTGAGGAGCCATTTCAGATGAGTACTTTTCCAACTTCAGACCTTTCTAAATGTATTTTCACCTTGCTCTCACTGATGGGGGTATTTAGACATGCTTTGCCTCATTCATCCACTCTTAGAAGGTGTATGATATTCAAGAATTCCAATGTGTTGCTTGTAAATCTTGATGGTCACCAAACAGCTGCCTGCAGTAATATTTGAATGAGTGATTACTTTCTGGATTTTCTGTGTGGACAACAATTGCTGCATATTCAATTAACAATATTTGCCTTTCTAGAGCTTGCTTTTTGCACTAATACACAGGCAGATTACCTGATCTCTCCCCTCCTTCTCTGTGTTTCTGGTGTGTCATGAATAATGTGTAATCCACCTTCACTGAGTAGATTTTATTGACGTAAAATGTATTTCTTCTAGAGTCTTTTTTCACAAATCGTTATTTAATGCCCTTTGCTTATTCCACTAAATATTTGAATGTTAAGGGTCTTGACATCTTTGTTGTACACAATTGACAGGCCCTTCAAAAAAGTCCTTTGTTGAGTCCCATAGGATGTCATTCTGCTCCGCTAAGCCCATCCTGGTTCCAGCAACCAGCTTACAGGTTCCAAAAAGTATTGCATTTTGTTCTGTGCCTTTAGGCCAATCATAGTGCACATTTTCACAGGTGCATGGTCTTATATTGATATCTCCCCAATGTTGCAACTCATTATGCTTTCTGTTACTTCCTTCTCCATGGGGGCGATGACTATCATGGAATGTGATTGGTGTACTAGCTAGTAAACTCTGTAGTCTATTTTCATGGGATTTTAGAAGTCTCCATGAGTGCAATAGGCTTAGTGTCTCCTTGAAGCAGTGAATTATTTTCCCCCTGTTATCATTGAACTCTCTGGGAAGGATATGTCTGCCTAAATATTTAAAGACTTCCTACATTTTATCTTGGCCATCAAGCCATTGAATTCAGTGAGCACTTTGTTTTCTTTCAAGCTGGGACCACATACAATAACCACTGTGAAAGAAGTCCCATCTATGTCGAGCTCAGCAACTGCCAATTACCTATTAAGGTCTCTTGTGGAGCCAAATATATTGACCTTATGCACTTGCCTGTTTACCTACTCCCAAACGCTATGATGTTCTATCCCAACCCACTCCCTGAGGAGTTTACATGCTACAGCATCACCCAGATGACACTCATGTAGCAATAGTAGTTCAGGCTGTTAACATCCAATGTGATTATGTTTTTCATGTTTAATTGGTAGCTTGACAGGAATGAACAATAAGGTTGGGAAGACGCGTGGTGGGAAGAAGGTGTAAGATTGGAGGGTGAGTTACTCCTCAAACCTGAATTTATGTACACTATATATATAATCATGTTTTAAAAGAAATGTATTTGTTATCATGATTCAACTTTATACTGCATCATCTGGTAACACTGTCAGCTCTTTCCTCTATCACTCTCTCATTATTGATGATACTTCTGTCCCATCATGTTTCAATATGATGTTTTGTACATCTTTTTAGACTTCCCAGCTCCTATTCACCATTACATTTATAGATTGATTACTACTAAACAATGTACAAAACTACAAACAAGTGAAAATGTACATGGGCAATAAAGTTGGCAAACAACATAGGGTTACATTTTTAGAGCTGAGTAGAGAGAAGAAGATATGTCTAAGAGATTCTCAGAAAGAAGCAAGGGTACATGTAGATCGTAAACAGAAAGGGAGCCATTGCATAGCTTAGAAATGAGAAGAGAACATTAACAGGCATGGAATTGTACACAAGGAAAGGAAGGAGCAGTCAATAGGAAAAGAGATGACGAACGAAGGAGTGATCATGGGAGTACAAACGAACAAAAGAGGACAGATATTTTTATTTCTTTTACATTTTTTTATGTTGTTTATGGTTTATAATGAAACCTTAAACCGTTCAAATACATACGTAAAGGAGAACAAAAATTGCAAGAAAAGTACAATTCATAACACATATAAAATGCATACAAAATACAATCTTACCATTTTTCCAATTAGTCATCACTAGTTCTACTCCAGCATTAATTAAATGTATCCTCTTGATAAAGTGCAGGAGTGCCAGAATCAGTGCAATGGAATTAGTGTAAAAACATTATTTCCCATAGTGCTTCCAATTTATGCACAAATCCCCTGTAACAGAGCATTCTACTGTTGTTTAGCTCCTCACAATATAAAACCAAATGTTTTAAGGACTCAGGGACTTTCAAACAGAATCTACAACAGGGGGAACCTCTCCATTCCTCCAGAGGACAAGATTGTTTCTTGTCTCTAATAAGTTAAAATGGAAATGCATAAAAAACAATTGTGCTTTGGGTTAGGAAAGTGATGTAAATACAAGGGGATTTCTCCTAGCTGCTTATGGATTATCGCCAAATCTGTGATGCATTTATTTTTTGAAACATTCACACTGGTGTCACACCAATCATGTTGGTACACCTTTCTCTTTAGTGCATACAGATGAATCATACCCTCTTCCAAGTCCTTCATAAAGACAGAATTTCCAACAGAGTAATAATTGTTTCCAGAAAAGTCTGTTATGTAAAGATATTAAGCCTAGTTCAAAATGGATGTTAATGTTAAAGGATATTTGTACTGCGCACTATCACCACCGGAGTGGTCCCCTGGCTCTCTGTCAGATCTGAAAAGGAAAGGGGTTGAGTTAGTGGGAATGGGCGGTATATGTGCAAGAGTGCAGTGATGTGCTGTTGGCAGCTTCAGTTCGGTTAACACTATTCGCTGAGCTTGGGGGTGCTTTCCGGTCAGTAGCCTTTGTGTGCTGTTGTGCAAAGCTATGTGTGGTTTGTTTTGTTGCTGCGATGTCGTGAAGTTTGTGCAGTTTGTTGTGCTTTAGGGTTGTGGTTGGTTAGAGTTTGAAAGGTGTATGCAGAGGGGAGAAATTGTTAGTGGGCTGGTTATTGGCCTTGCTATCTAGAAGGGATATGTGCTAAATGTCCATGTTCTTCCTAGATTTGGCGTGCAAATATCTCCTCATTTCTATCTGGATCCGGCACTGGCTAATATTCACAATCCTGTCTATATATGACGCATGGCAGTATTCACAATTCTATTCAAATGTGGCACTGGCCCACCTTCAAAATCCTGTCTAGATGTGAAGCAAGCTAGCATTCACAATTCGCATCTGGCAATGGCTGATATTCGCTATTCTATTTAGATGTGACACAGGCTAATGTCCACAATTCTATCTAAGTGTGGCACTTGCTAACATTCACAATTCTATCCCATTGTGGCACTTGCTAACATTCGCAATTCTATCTAAATGCGACGCAGGCTAACATTCACAATTCTATCTAATCTTCACAATTCTATCTAAGTGTGGCACTTGCTAACCTTCGCAATCCTATCTAAGTGTGGCACTTGCTAACATTCGCAATCCTATATAAGTGTGGCACTTGTTAACCTTCGCAATTCTATCTAAGTGTGGTACTTGCTAACCTTCCCAATTCGATCTAAGTGTGGCACTTGCTAACCTTCGCAATCCTATCTAAGTGTGGCATTTGCTAACATTCGCAATCGTATCTAAGTGTGGCACTTGCTAACATTCGCAACCCTATCTAAGTGTGGCATTTGCTAACGTTCGCAATCCTAACTAAGTGTGGCACTTGCTAACCTTCGCAATTCTATCTAAGTGTGGCACTTGCTAACCTTCACAATCCTATCTAAGTGTGGCACTTGCTAACATTTGCAATCCTATCTAAGTGTGGCACTTACTAACATTTGCAACCCTATCTCAGTCTGGCATTTGCTAACATTCGCAATCCTATCTAAGTGTCACACTTGCTAACATTCGCAATCCTATCCAAGTGCGGCACGTGCTAACCTTCGCAATTCTATCTAAGTATGGCACTTGCTAACCTTCCAAATTCTATCCAAGTGTGGCACTTGCTAACCTTCGCAATCCTATCTAAGTGTGGCATTTGCTAACATTCGAAATCCTACCTAAGTGTGGCACTTGCTAACATTTGCAACCCTATCTAAGTGTGGCATTTGCTAACGTTCGCAATCCTATCTAAGTGTGGCACTTGCTAACCTTCGCAATTCTATCTAAGTGTGGCACTTGCTAACCTTCACAATCCTATCTAAGTGTGGCACTTGCTAACATTTTCAATCCTATCTAAGTGTGGCACTTACTAACATTCACAATCCTATCTAAGTGTCACACTTGCTAACATTCGCAATCCTATCCAAGTGCGGCACATGCTAACCTTCGCAATTCTATCCAAGCGTGGCACTTGCTAACCTTCCAAATTCTATCTAAGTGTGGCACTTGCTAACCTTCGCAATCCTATCTAAGTATGGCACTTGCTAACCTTCCAAATTCTATCCAAGTGTGGCACTTGCTAACCTTCGCAATCCTATCTAAGTGTGGCATTTGCTAACATTCGAAATCCTACCTAAGTGTGGCACTTGCTAACATTCGCAATCCTATCTAAGTGTGGCACTTGCTAACATTCGCAATCCTATCTAAGTGTGGCACGTGCTAACCTTCGCAATTCTATCTAAGTGTGGCACTTGCTAACCTTCCAAATTCTATCTAAGTGTGGCACTTGCTAACCTTCGCAATCCTATCTAAGTGTGGCATTTGCTAACATTCGCAATCCTATCTAAGTGTGGCACTTGCTAACATTCGCAACCATATCTAAGTGTGGCATTTGCTAACATTTACAATCCTATGTGAGTGTGACACTTGCTAATCTTCCCAATTCTATCTAAGTGTGGCACTTGCTAACCTTCGCAATCCTATCTAATTGTGGCACTTACTAACATTTGCAACCCCATCTCAGTCTGGCATTTGCTAACATTCGCAATCCTATCTAAGTGTGGCACTTGCTAACATTCGCAATCCTATCAAAGTGTGGCACGTGTTAACCTTCGCAATTCTATCTAAGTGTGGCGCTTGCTAACCTTCCAAATTCTATGTAAGTGTGGCACTTGCTAACCTTCACAATCCTATCTAAGTGTGGCATTTGCTAACATTTGCAATCCTATCTAAGTGTGGCACTTGCTAACTTTCGATATCCTATCTAAGTGTGGCATTTGCTAAAATGTGCAACCCTATCTAACTGTGGCATTTCTAACATTCACAATCCTATCTAAGTGTGGCACTTGCTAACATTTGCAATCCTATCTAAGTGTGACACTTAGATAGGATTGTGACAGTTGCGAGACTACTTGGCAGGAATAGAGCCAATGTCCAAATAAGTCCCTCAATGGGGGGGTTAAATCTACATTAAAAAATGATTGATGAGTCTCCAAACCATACAACAAAGCTGGAACAACTTTACTCTCATAGAATTTCCAGACAGAAGCCAATGCAAATTTACTATGGCCCTCATTACGACCCTGGCGGAAATCGAAAAACGATGGCGGAAATGCAATACCGCCATCGAATACCACTCAGTGCGATTATGACCCGTCACCGTAAAGTACGATGCCATTAGCGACACCGTAGTGAACGCCAACGCTAACTGCACCAAGTACGCGCACGCGCGCCATGCGAAACCGTAATTACCACCATGGCGCAACGGTACGGGAATTCTGACCCTAGCGGACATGTACCTAACTCCATCAAGCATGGCGAAAGTACCATTCCGCCATGGTGAGAAGTACGGCATCGCAAACCAACCGTAAAAGGCCCTACTGAGTGCCTGTACACCACTCCCTGGCCACATTGCACAACTCCTCGTAGGTGCAATGAAGTCACAAAATGCAACCAGTGAAATGTACAAGTCACCCATGCATGCCAACGAACAAATGAATGTAGGGGCTCCAAGTGCTTTGTGAGTGGCCATCCATATTAGCCATGGCACCATTGCCGTACTGATGCAGCACAGGCATGTGAAACTTCAAGTACAGCAACATGAACTGAAAACTGAGACAAACAAAAACAGGCCCCCCATCGCTTGACACCAGTGTAAGGCAACATTCAAAGCAGTATCCTGAGTGAGACTGCACCAGCCCTGTACTCCTGCCAGTAATCAAACCAACCATCAGCATAAGCATGTACCACACAAGTTGGCAGAGTGACTGAGCAGCCAGGCTCATCTCAAGAGGGGCCAATGGGAGCTGCAGGGCACAGATGGCACGAATACAGAAGCTATTCCAATGGACATGACCTCAGTCTCCCTCCAAGAAACGCACGCAAACACAGGCACCTGTGACCAGCCATATTCTGATAATCACATCATTCCACCAATCCACCTGGCTGACCGGCATCTGTTACACAAAAGCTAATCCCCCTCCCATGAGCATGACATCATCAAAACAGACATAATGGCAGCCCCTATCCCTGACCTTACTGGCCTTCGTAGGCAAACGCGCCCAGTACAGTACCACGCAACTATACTCAGAAGCCGGAACCCAAAGCAGATCCCCTCACAATACATCGCTCCACAAATAGGAATATGCTACATTACTTGCAAAGAATAACGCTACACGGTCAATATCATAATCAAAACTTAATGCACAACAAAATCACCCGGGCCATACAGCTATTAGGTCATGAACTCCAAATTATATCTCATAATTGTGGGCTGCATCCGCAATAAATGACCAGCTTCTTCTTGTGTGACGCCCTGTTCCTCCATGGTACACAGGGGCTACATTCACGTTCAAAAAGGCAACATGGAAGCGCCTAGAACCGCAGGGCCGTCCCATTAGGTAGGCACTAGTCCAGCTGAAAGGTCGAAATGTTGCTCCTAGCCACTAGTACTGCGTAAGGGCATGTGGGCCATTGGCGATCGTCCCATAAGATCGTAATGGTGCTCCACTGATTAACACGAAGCAGAAGGTGTCGGGAGTAAAAGCCATCTGCAGGAGTGGCATACAGATGGCAGCGGCAAAAGGAGAGGAGATACCTGTCACCCAAATGAAACGAAAAAGAATAGTATGGGCATCAGAACTCCATTTGAATTACTCACTTCAAAGATCACACTAAATCCACAGCCATATGCATGCTAGCCCACTCAAAAGGATTATTCGCACCCAAAAATCACTTGCGAATCATAACTATATAAATCGAGGTGAAAACACTATTACAAACGAGTGTTTGTGTGCATGCGTCTGTTAAAACAGAATCCATTAGATGGGATTAGTAACGTGCATAGACGTGTTTGAAGGCGCGTCGAGACAGGGAGGGTTCAACAAGGGCAGATAGACGATGGTCCCACTATGGCAGCCCTGCATCACATAGCGCTGGGGAAGTGGATAGATTCCAAAAAGCCATGTACATGACAGACTCTCTATTAAATCATCTGTCCATGCATCCATACATCATTCCCTCATCCCGGTATAAAAACGCCTGATTATTTACTCACATAACATTTGAAATTTCCATTGAGTCTGTGCGTAATGCAGTCTGCAAAATCCACTGTGCTCCAGGCCGGAATTCTAGTGTTGTGAAGTAACATGTATTTGGGAACGTCCTGCCTTATCCTCCACTACGCTATTGCGCATCCCATACTATTCATATCAATCATTGCATTCTCGCCATGGCCCCTGTCCCAAGGACATTAAACAATAGAACTTTATATCTGCAGTCAGACCTGTGGGCGTCTCCTCGCCGCTAGCTGGAAACCGAAAGCGCTGTCCTTCGAATTCCTCATTTGCAACATCACGTCGAAAAGGCATCTGTGACCGCTTGAAATCACAAATCCATCCATTTAGTGCGGCAGTGTGTGAAAATGGCAACTGGCTTCACTCACAAATGGGACGCCCTGCCCGTCGGTGAACCGCGGTACAGTGCTGCATGAGGCTCCACCGTTAATCGAGTACTACATTCCACTGACCCTTCACAAGTTTGTTCCCGACTGCAAAGATAGTATGTGAAACAATGGGACCATAGCAGAATTAACATATGAACCAATATCTCACTGCCATCGGGATGAAATACATGATTGTAATAGCAAGATGCCATGCGTCGAATTGCAGCGTTGTGTGCGGGACGTGCTCGCCCAAAGGGGATTGCAGCTTGCACAGGTGGAATGAATCACCACAGGTGGAGGCTATACAGCTTGAAAACACATAAATTGCACACCCAACCCCCTCCCACAACCACACCCACTCCAAAATGCTACCGGCAGGACTAGCGATGTTGGCCCTGGGGGACCTGATAGCACTGCAAGTACTCCAACTTCAAGAAGAAGACGAACACCAACTACTACAACAACCGGCCGCACAGAGGAGACGCAGGAGGAGGAGGAGGGCAAGGCAGGGCCAGCAAGGCCCACCAGCACAGCCACTACCACCACGCAGGCAGCCCGCAATCCCACGCCTCCGAGCACATCCGTTCAACCTCACTGATGAGCAGATCCACACCCTCTACCGTTTGGACCGGGACACCATAACCGCCATTGTGGACATGACACACGCTGACCTTGTCAGCATGATAGATAGCCCAACCGCCATCCCACCCCTACTGAAGGTGGTGTCTGTACTCCACTTCCTGGCCACAGGCACCTACCAGCACACAGTCGGACAGTTGCATGGCATTTCACAGCCACTGTTGTCACGGACGCTATTGCAAGTGCTCGATGCCCTCCTGAAGCACGCAGACGACTACATCTCTCTACCACGCTCGGAGCAGGAAATTACGAACACAAAAGTGGGATTCCATGCACTTGCCGGCATACCGGGTTGCATTGGTGCCATCGACTGCACCCATGTGGAATTGGTTGTCCCACATGCCATGGAGGCCCAGTACCGCAACCGAAAACAATATCATTCTCTTAATGTACAAATGGTGTGTGACTCAAACAGGATCATTACACATTGTTGTGCCCGATTTCCTGGATCAACCCATGATTCCATGGTCTTATGGAACTCTACATTACCACGCTACATGGAGCGACACGCAGGGAACAGATCCTGGCTACTCGGTGAGTCTCATTTCATGCATGATAATGTGGGGTATGTGATGCGGCAATGACCGGGCAGGAAGGGGGGGGGGTGCTTACGTAGCAAAGTCATTCCTCAAACATCCTTTATTGTCCACATACAGGTGATGCCGGGTATCCACTGAAGAGATGGCTCCTTACACCACTCCGGAACCCACAGAACCAGCATGAGGAGGACTACAACCATGCCCACTCACGTACCCGTGTAGTCATAGAACAGGCATTCGGCCTACTGAAGGGTCGTTTCCGCTGCCACAGCAGGTCTGGCGGGGCACTCCTGTACCGCCATGAGAAGGTTGCAAAGATGGTCATGGCATTTGTCATGCTACACAACATGTGCGTACGTAGAAATGTGCCCATGCCCCCTGACGCAGAACTGCAAGCACCTGAATATGGTCATGATGAGGGTGGGGATGTGGCAGCACCTCAAGGAGTCCGCGAGGCACAGGAGGGCCGTGAAATTCGTCAGATTATCATAGATTCATGCTTCTAGCACTCACGCCTGGTGGCTGATACATGGACACGGGACTTGTGGCACTGTGTGTGTCTGGAACATGCACAATATGGACTGTACGCCTATAATGGCCTCGTACACAAAGATCAATGTCCACACATCTCATTGGATGATTGTGAAATGTTTATAGCATATGTGAAATTATGTTACACACCCCATCGACCCGCCACCCAAGTAAGCCCAACACACCCCCTCCACCCTCCTACCTCCCCCCCGAACACCAGTGTCCAAGGATGCTCATTGTCAGTGGGCAGACGCTATTGCAAGCCCCCTCTCCGGGTATCAGGGGCACCCCTGCCTGTGGAGAGCAGGTTCCTCCCAGATCTACGTTGGGGG
This sequence comes from Ambystoma mexicanum, assembly GCF_040938575.1. Lineage (NCBI taxonomy): Eukaryota > Metazoa > Chordata > Amphibia > Caudata > Ambystomatidae > Ambystoma > Ambystoma mexicanum. The sequence goes on from NC_090936.1 coordinate 544,005,435, forward strand.
CTGCCCTGGACGGAACTTGCAACGGATGATGTCTCTGCCTGCTCACGTCCATGCATGTCCCTAAGGGTTTGTGAGAGCTCAGTGAGCACACGGCGCACAGCGGCAAGTTCAGCACATACGTCTTTGGACGTTGCATGCAGTTCCCCCCTCAGGCTCTCGGTGCTTCTCTCCATTTGTACTCTCAGGCTCTCGGTGCTTCTCTCCATTTGTACTCTCAGGCTCTCGGTGCTTCTCTCCATTTGTGCCCTTAGTGTCTCTGTACATGTTTCTATGGCTGCCTTAGTACCCCCACATTCATCAGCATGGTCCTTGAGGAGCGTGGCCAGTTGCTGCTGTTGCACGATCACCTGGTCGAGGGACTGTTGCCTCTGCTGGGCCATGGCCATTTGCGGTGGCGTCACAGAGGGGCTGATCACCTCATGTTGCCTTGACACAGGGCTTGTGGGGGATGGCCAGTCGTCATCTTGTGGGTGCCCCTGCGTGGTATCCTCATGGTGTACGGGATGAAACAAACAGGGGGATTGAGACAGGTCATGGATGGATCGTACATTGACATCACCGTTTTCTGTGTCGGAGCATGCTGCCATTAATGCAGTGTCACCTATGGTGCTGCTGCCACCAGAAGCAGTGCCTTCTGTGGCATCCATTGGGGGGGCCTGTGGTGGTGCTGTTGTGGCCATGCTGGCTGCTGGGGTGCCTGTTGAAGTCCCCTCCTGTGTGCTGCCACTTGATTTGTGCTGCTGCCGTGTCTTGATCCGTGCAGCTGAGGTGGAGGGTCTTTGGCCGTTGGTCTTGGCCCTCTTTGCAGGTGTGCTGGTAGGGGTGTCCTGGAGCTCGTCGTTTGAATCGGACCCTGTGGTGGAGTAAAGGAGGGCGAGCGTTATTTATGGGTCTGTGGAAATTGGAATGGCAATGTATCACATGCATTGGGGTGGTACCTGAGGGTGATTTTGGTCAGGGCCTTGGAGGTGGTTTCATTTTTGTGTGGATTGAGGGTGCAGTTGTTTTGCAGCCTGCAGTTAGGGGGTGCCTGCTGCACGTGTAGAGGGTGTTTTTAGGAATTTTAATTATTTATTTATTTAATTTGACTTTTAATGTGCGCTATCAGGCCAATGTATGTGGACGTTCTCCTGGACATGTGTTTCTGTTGCACTATGTGGACACATGGTACTTCACATGATTGGACATTGTGGTTTTAGCATTGTTTTATTTGGGACACCTACCTGATTCTTCAGATGTCTGCACTCCTTTCTCCATCCCTCCGACTCCCTCTATGGTCTCCATTCCAATGGTGGAGGCACAGATTTCTTCCCAGGGGGTCAACTTGATGGGTGATTCCGATCCTCCCCCGGTAGCTGTGGCAATGTTACGGTTGGCGGATAGTATGCTCCGTACGCGTATCCGCAAGTCGTCCCATCGCTTTCTGCATTGCTGTGGGTTGCGGTGTGCGGTCCCCACCGCACTTACCCGCTGTGCCACCAGGGCCCATATGGCCTTCTTGTTCGCAAGTGCCGTCCTGGTCATTTGCGTCGAGAAGACGACGGCAGCATTCTCCTGGAGGGTCTCTGTGAGCACCGTGAGTTCCTCACGGGAGAAGTGGACCTGCCGCTTGCGGTCGCACGCTTTTTTCGCTACTTTTCCCATTGTTATTGTTTTCACTAGGGTGGATGACGGGTTGGGATGTGTCTCAGGGTAGTATTTTTAATGGTTGTGTGGAAATTCTGATTTTATAGGTGTACGGCGTGCTGTTTCCCGTTCCGGGACCATGTTTTTGCTTCCGTTTCCGTATATTTACGGTCACCGTATTTTCCGATTGCCGCTCATTACGGTGACCGCTATGATCGGTGGCGGAATTGCACCTAGGTCGCCGTACGATGGCGGTGAGGGGCGTTTTGGGGACATTTCCGCCATCGCGGACTTTGCACTTCCGCCACGGCGTAGTGCTCGTGCCCGATGGGTCAGAATTAGCCGCACTTTACTCCGTCGTGCAATGGCGGAAACGCTATTTACGCTATGGCGGTCAGGTCAGTTGCTTTCCGCCAGGGTCGTAATGAGGGCCAATATCTATTCAAGAAGTGTTTTATTTGATAGCCAGGACCTGGCTTTTCTCTTGATTGATTCAATTCTTATTTTTCTATTGGGTATGTGCAGATAGTAGAGTGCAAATAAGAAGGTTTTACCACTGTTTCAAATGTTTTTATATTTGCGCCACTATGTCTTGGAATGCTCATTCTTTCTCATTGGGAGTTGTAAACACTTCTTTGCATTAACTGCAAGGTCATTTTGAGTAGCACATTATGTGAATGCACATAGTATTATTTACAGCTCTAATCTCGTACAGTCCGAGGGGACGATGCCAAAAGACCTTCAGATCAAACATTTTTGGGGACACAAGTGTTGCGTGCACCAGGTGGTCCCATAAATATGCAAGATATAAATTAAATAAAAGGGTAGCTAAGATACAGCGCTCTCTCAATCCTATAAAGGTACTTACTGGTTGTAAGAGTGTGCCTCGTAACTTTGGTTCATTTTTAACATAGCATTTCATGTAGGCTTACCAACACATTTCAAAGTTGGGAAGGAATGTCCCATGATCTCTGTGTTGCCTACAGGGTGTTACTGCTCACAGTATCAAAGGTGAGAGAGAGGTCGATCCTGGCCATATACATTGGGTTGCTCCCTTTTTAACCGCTCTGTGTTGAAGTAAGTCCATTAAAGCCCTTGGAGGAGAGGTACCCACTCACTTCCTGAAACCAGTTTGGTTGCTTTTTAAAATTTCCTTTTGTTCCGCCCAGTGCCTGAGTTCCCTTAATACTATAGAGGCAAATATGTTTGCATCTGCGTCAAGTAGAGCTATCGGACAATAATTTATTGGGTCAACTTTGTTTACCTTTTTGAATATGGCGACTACCTGGGCACATTTCCAGGTTATTGGAAACCATTGTTCCTTAAGATCTATTTAGATCAAATAAATAGATAGGGAACCCATAAATATGGCTTAGCTTTAAAGACCCTGTTACAAAGCCATTCATGCCAGAAAGATATGTTGTCGCAAGGCCATGAACACCTTTAAAGTGATAGACAAGAAGAGAAAGTGGAACCAAGCTGGGACACACAGCTATTAAAGATAAGCTAGTATTACGAGATAGGACTTGAGGATGAAGCAGATTTAAAGCCAGATTGAAGTGTATCAAGGGTGTTCGTTGGGAAGCAGAGAACACGTGAGGGGCATACATCAAGACAAGAAAACATGAGAAAAAGTCCCAGATTCTAAGTGGGGGGAAAAGTAAGATAAGGACACATTTTATGAATATTGAACAATTGATGGCAACATTAACTAGCATGAAAAGAGGTGTGGGAAGTGAAGGGGGTGAAGAATTAAATATAACACCAATATCACAAACAGAAAAATAAAGTAAAAGTTGATTTGGTGGAACACAAATGATGTTTGGTGAGATAAGGGTGTTGTGCAAGTGATTAAATAACTGTTATCTTAAATAAGTTAAGGTGAATGGAATTGTCATTCATCCAATTTTTAATAACAGATAGACAGCCAGAAATAATGAGTGTAGGTGGTTTGCGAAAGAGTGAACAGGAAGAACGATTTGTGAACTGCCAGCATACAAGTGATAGTTAAGACTGAAGGAAAGAACAATGGATGAATGAGGAATAAGGGCAGACCAAAGTAGTAGAAGACCCAAATCCGAACTTTTCTACCTGCCATAGTCAAAATATTTACCACAAGATGACTTGCTGGCCTAAGACACAGAATATGAGTCACTAAAAAGATAAGAAGAAAACTAACAAAGAACAACGTGACACATGCCTAGGGAGGACAAGTGAAGAATAAAGAATAGAGTGATCCACTGTATGAAAAGTTGAAGATTATTCCAAACGAATGAAAATAATGGCAAGAGGATGTAAGACAATTGGTGACATGAGAGGAGCAGCTCAGTCAAGTGGGCAGTGCAAGATTCAGGCTCAGGTGGTGGCAATAGAGAATTCGAGACAAGATAGAGACATGACTGAGATTGAAAAGTAGGTTAAAGACATTTAAAAATAAAAAAGGTGATTCATGTGGTGATAGTGTGACAGAAGTGTAGGATCAGTTCACAGCTTTAAGGCAAAAAATGACATGCTTGAAAAAAGGGGACACATAGATGGGATAGACAAATTAAAGGTGAAAGACTGAAGTGGAAGTAAACAGGGATGCAAAGGGTGAAGACATAAGAAAATATGATGATGCGTGAAGGGGAGCAGCAGTAGGGTTAGAACATTTGACAAAAAAGGCTGAGAGACTCTTTTGAAAGGTTAGTGAATAAGGATACATATAACAAAAAGGGAGGTGAGGGAGTAGTAGAAGGAGAATAGAGAGAGTGAGAGGCAAGACATGTGAACAGATTGCTGATTTTGGAGTTAAAGTTGAAGAAACAATCAGAGGCATAGAATAATGAAAGCAAAGATAGGTCAGGAACTCAGGGAACCAAAAAAGGTTTAGAATGGCGGATTGATGACGAGTATGAATAGAAAGAAAAGTAATAAATGATTGAATGTAAATATGTGTAGCATGAGACAGTTCAACATCATAGAAAGGATGGAGAGAATAATCTGTCAAAGATCTCAATTTTTACCAAAGCACTTTTGACAAGACTGCAAGGGTTGAGTTAACCCTTTTTGAGGAAATGTGTGTGTAGGAGTAAACGATGCGAGAGGATACAAACATTCAAGAGAATATGTCATAGTAGATGCCACAAAAGTAGAACCGAAATCAGAAAGGAGAGAACAAATCAAGTGCGGGAGTAACTGAAGAACATTGAGGATGAATGATGAAAAATCAAAGTGAAGAAGCTCATGCTGCAAGAAATAGGAAGGAGACGGAACAGAAGAAGAAAGTGAAGCTAGAGTAAAGAAGATAAAAACATATCTTCACAAATGAAAGGAAAATGAGAAATACAATCATCAGAAAGATGATTACAACATAGAGGCTAACCATATGTATCAAACAGAGAACAACACATCTGAAAGGAGCAGCGAAAACATAGAGGATGAAGTCTCGTCAAAAGAACAAAATGAAAATCATGAGGCAAGAGTACACTAAGTAAATAATCAATTGTATTGCAAAAATATGCAAGTGGACTAGGAAGATGATAGATTATCAAAAAAGAAAGGTGATGATACTCAGAGAAGGAGATAGTGGTATTCTATATTTAAAAAAGAAAAATGCAAGGCGTAAGGCAACAGAGATACATAGGGGCCAAGGAAAAGTTACAAAGAACTGCTGTATCCCAGCCAACACCTCATAGGTGAGGACATTGGGAAAGAGTGGTGTGAGAGATAGTAGTAACAGAAGAAATGCAGGTCTCAGTCAGACAGACAAAGAAATGCAGATTAAGCTAAAGTAAAACACTGAGTGTACATGAAGTTTTATTCCACAATGAATGATAGATAACTCAACACACTGCTATAGACAATAGGAGAACAACAATTAGTCATTGATTCAGTAAGATTCCTAGAGCAAGTCGATGGGGAAGAGTTCTGAGGGGAAGGGGAGGAATAGGAATAGGGTGGTTTGTGATATAGAAAAGAACGTCAATATAGCTTGACAGCATGAGATGTATATGTATGGACTGCAGCCAGAGAATCAATCAAGCAACAAAAGAAGGTGAATATGCAAATGGCTGCTGAAGGGCAATACAAGCAATGTGCACAGCCCCCGAAACACCTCAATGGAGCACATGCATGGATCCAGTTAGCTAGTGTGGGAGTCAGAATCATGGATCAAGAGCTTGAAATCGTTATGGAAATTAAATATGGGATACAAAAAAAAAAACTAACGTACGTTATGAGGATATAAAAAGTCACCAAGGAGTTCTGTAACCAAATAGAGGAACTAGGCCGAAGGTTGATTTCCTTTATAAGGTCAGAAAACTCTCAGGTGACTTGCAATATCCTTTTTACATACCGTAGGGGATATTTTATTTTGTATAATACATGGCCATAGACTGTCAACCCCTTTAATACCTGGCCTCTTACTTAATCTGGAGATCATCCATTTGCTGATACATATAATCAATGTAGAATGTGTTTGAATAAAAAATAAAAAGTGAATATGCAGCCCTTAATGTGTTGTCATGTTCTACTTCAAGTTAGGTAATAACATCCAGCTTCTTGCTCACATGTGTTAAACCTCAGCAGTGTACACATTAAACAATCTACCATAAACAGTTCCTTGGCAATTCATCATTGTAAAGTGTCACAGAAGCCTATTTTAAAAAGCAAGGAGTTAGAAAAGCCTTTTACAGCTTTAATGAACTGCTGCAGAGACAGCTGGAATACTGACCTTTTATGGCTCTAATAACTGATTAGGGATCAGCTGTGTTGCAATTGTCTTATTACAGGTCAGTTGTGATGTCACAACTCACATGAAATAAGAACATTATTTCCAGGCGTTTTCACAAATATTGCAGGCTGCTGTAGAGTATATGTCCCAGAATGCATTACTTTTTCACACTTGTGCCCGTCCTCATAGTCTGCTTTCATCTGGAATAGGGGGCACCTTTCCTGTATCCCCTCTAATTCATTCATCCCAGCACATCAGTACCTCCTTTTTCCATACTTTCGGGCCCTTTGGCTTGCAGATTTGTCACCTCTTTGGCTTCGTTCTACTTGCTTAGACTATACCTGTGAGCAATGTTATCATGGATTGGTTCAACAATCTAGTTTGCATCACCTAGCTTTTGTTCCAGAACTTTAGATCCAACATATCTTCCTAGCATTTGCTGGTGTTCTGTGTTTGTCAGTATTTCTGCTGAAGGAAGAGATTTCATTAGAAGACTGCCTGGGGATATTTTTCAAGTGATTGAATTGGATTGTGTTTTCTGGTTTCTATGATTACGGACTATGTATTCTGGACGTCTTTTGCCTTATCCTTCCACAACCTCGTACCCAGTGATTTCACGGCTAGACTACGTACAGATTGTTTAACGGATTGCATTTGGTCTTCCCTTGGTAACTTTGGATACCTTCAGACTTTGGAACTCGGGCTTCCAGAGCTACGTGCTGCAAGTAGCCCTGGTTCATTGACTCTGCCTTTTCTGCATTCAGGTGCTGCTGGTGGGCTAACTGGTATCTTTCCTACAACCCGTGGCCCTTCCCATTCTTCAGCATTATAGAACAGGTTTACACACTGATACCCGACCCTCCATCAGATCCTCCCTCTGCTTTTTCATCTGGTAGGTGCTTGTTTATTCCATATTACTGATACTGCAGGACATATCTATTTCACCCGTTTGCTTAACCTATCCATTTTCTTACAGCAGCCACTCGGAGGACTTGGTGTTCCTGTTCTTTCACCACCTGTGGCTCTAATCCTCAAACAGCGAGTAGTTTCTATACTTCGCTGTTTGTGGCTTAGGGACGGAGATCCATTGCTCCACGCTACAATCAAGTCTTGACAGTTTGAGAGGAAATTAACATTCTCTGCACTCGCTCAAACAAAGGATGACTAAAGGCAATATAATCCAGAGTGACACTGCTGCTACCCATTTGCCACGTTTGCTTCCCTGGTATGTCACCACTGACTCTACCATCCAGAACCACCAGATCCCAATCATTCAAGAACTTAAGCCATGTTTTCCCTTTAGGGTTTACTGTTTTAAGTACCATAGAGTTAACACTCTGTCCACTCACCAAGTTTGGCATTTAAGCCACCCCCCAAAAAAAAAAATATACATTAATTCCCATTTTCAGCTGCCCAAGCTGTCAATACCTCATCAATGTATGATAAAATGGTCTCTGAATGTAATACACATAGGGGGTTCATATACATTAACCAAAAGCACATTTTTAATCTCGGGCTCTCCCTGCCAAGAAACCTCAATGATCAATAGCTTCCCCTCTTTCTGCATTGGGGTAATTTGCCTAGATATTAATGCATTCTTGACCCCAATCATCAACTCCCCATAGGGGCGCCCCACCGGGCCATTTCCCGCCATTTCCTGCCTCTATTTCATATATCTTAAACCCATCAAGTAAGAATTGATCAACCAGCCACGTTTCGTGAAACATAAACACATCTTTGTCTTCCCACACCTTCAAGGAGGAACAGGTTTGTAAGAAGTGGGAGTGAACCGTAGTATTTCACATCACCACAGCCAGGGATCATTGTGTCTGATTTTCACTCCCTGCAAACATGGCTTTCAACCATCACCAGCCCTGTACATTATCAAACTTTATCCCCTCAGGTTCTTTTACATTTACTACACCAGACTTAGGATGTTTATTTTGGTCAATATGACATCTACACACAGATGTATTACTTCCCAAGATTACAGGTTTATCTTAAGAGTAACCTAGGAATGACATGAAGTCAACTTGTTCACCTGACAGAGCTGCACTTACCGGGGGTCGCAATTAATTAAAACATCACCATAAGAACCCCCTTTCAATGGTTCAACAAATTCAAAATCTGGAGAACTAAATATCCTTAAAGCCAGGATTTTGGTGCAGTTTGTAAGTAGCGCATTTCTATTTATGTGACGTTTCTGTGAAGTCTTGTCTCGTGCAAGTGTTACTTTACATAAATCAAGAGGCGGTGGGTCCGGAATAGTAGATTCTACGCGAGTTTGAACCGTTTCAATTGTGCCCAGTTTTGGAAACCCTTTCATTCCAGCTTTAGTATTTATTCTTCCATCACATATAGGAATGGGAAGAAAAGGTAAATCTTTAACAACCACATTCTCATATACTCCTTGGATGGGGATCTCCCATTGAAACCCGCTTCATACATCTTGCTGCACGTTTACAATTAGTCAATTTTGGCGACTCTTGTTGGATATTATGGTAGCATTTGATAGCAAGTCTGCTTCCGTGGGTTCATTTATCATTTCTTCCTTACCCATAGCTTTTTTTTGTTGCTTTAACTGTTCATTCCGAGATTTTTGCTGTTTGTGAGTAGGATAATTCACCAGAGATTGAGTAGAAATGTTCAAATATTCCTTTGCTTGCTCAGGACTTTGGGAATTGATATAGGATCGTCATTTATCAGAGCCTCCTTGGATCCTTCCTGTGTGCTCATTGGTCTTGCTCCCTCTGACTGTTGTAAGGCCTCCATATATTTTGCGACACACTTGTGTAACAAAAGAAATTTGCTCTGCCTGTTTCACAATTTCATTATGAGTACTTCCACATAGTTTGAGCAAACATTTAACAGCAAAGTGCAACACATCCCATCCAACCCCAACATCCGTTTGGGTAAACAGAGCTCCGGGATTCTCACTCTTATTACCAGTTGCCCTCTCATCCCTAATGACTTGATCAATTCCTCTGGATATACCATCAGATTCAGAGTTGGAAACAGGAAACAAAATTGGAGTAGTAGATAAGCTGCCATGCTTGCTTTTATCAGAGTCTACATCCAGTGCTATCAAGGACAGGTTTTTCCTCCTACAATGGAGGTCGAATTCATTTGACAGAATTTTGGGATTTGAACGCACGGGTGGGGGAAGAAGAGAAGCACAAAGTGATTATCCTCGTCCATAGAATTCAACTCAGCCCTAGGTCTTGCTTCAGCTGGTCCTCTCATCACCCCTCCAGAACACATCTGGTAGCACAGAGGCAATACGGAATTGTTGTCTACATCACCAAAAGTGGAGTCATTTAACTCCCCTGGAAAGCCCACTCTGGTGGATTTAGTCAATCTAACAGCCTCCTGTGGGGGATCTGTTGTAATTCTATTCTTTTTAATGCTTTTGGAGGCAAAGTATTTGGACCTTTTGTAGGTAAAGGAGTTGTCACCCCCCTATCGACTGGTGCCCCATTTTCATTCTCGTTATCCACTGTCAATGGGGAACTCGACATTGCAGATCTTTTGTTCCACTATGGTTTTTTCATTTGCTAATGCTTAGATTTGCACAGATTGTAAACGCGCTGTTTGTAGGGGGCCTTACCAGGCATCCCCACTCACTAAGCAATACACATCTTTCCAAAGCTAACCTTGTGCTAAATCCAGTGATTCTGGAAGGTTACCAAGGCTACAGGAGATACTTCTTCACAGAAATCCCACCACTACACCTGCAATAATTCAAGTGGGTTAAGAAAATTCAACAAAATTAAGTTGACTTGTTTGGAAGCAGAATATGTCCAAGTTTATATAAACTGAAACATGTTTTTACACTGAGGGGTTATTGACTAATAGCTCAAAGGCTTCCAGTAGCCCACAGTCGCCATCAACACCTGACTAGTGATTAAAATAGTGCACAACCCATCAATAGACTAAATGTCGTGCTATCCACACACCCACAAAAGTTAATCACAATCACAGTTCTAATTACCAACAATGAGATGGGAGGTTTTTAGGTATGACTGATGAACTGCGATTAATTCACAGATATTTTCCATACCTGAACATTCGAGCTTTAAGCTGGACAAGTGCTCCAACAACAGCTGATACACATGTCCCCTGCACTCCTGCTCTCTGGCCATAACCTCGTGAGAAGCCAGAGTGAGAGAAAAACTTCAGCCGTAGATGAGAAATCACTGGTGGCACAAGCTGAGAGCAGAGAGCCCCAACTGGTCTCAAGTCAGCTCCACCCAGATCAGCTCAGTTCACCACGGACACACTGTCTCACTCAACACGACCAGAATCGGCACTGTGTCTGCCCGACGGCACAATTCCATTAGAGGAAAGGATCTCAAGTGTTCAAATTTACGTTCACAGGATCATCAAGCAGCACTGACACGCCAAAAAACAGGCACTTCCGAATTTATGTTTATTTTAATTACAGCCAGTCCAGCTAGAATTTCAAGACCAAGCAAAAAGTACTTTCTAAAGAGAGAATTGTCATTCATCAATCCTCCCTCACAGATTCCAATTGAATATTTGTGGCATGTCGTCTACCTTTCAGTTTCTGCTCATAACTGTTAGTTGCAGGACGGTTGGCAGCTCTGCCTATTTGGATTGAGCAAAGTAATTGACCGGAGTAAAAAAATAGAAAGCAAGGATCAGAGATGGAGAGTTTGATTCTGGTAAAGAACATTACAAATCCCTACATATTACCATTTACTACTAATAACAAGTGGGATATATTAGGTTGCTCAATTAATATTAATAATGCATCTACATGTGGGATATTTAAAAAATCACATTCCATGATACATCTCTACATCATTGAAACACTTTTGTGATTGTTTTGTTAACTGGTTCAGTTTGACGCGTCATCATGAATACATTCACAGTGCTCAGTTAAAGCAATATGCACAAATAGCTATCTTTAGACACAAATTCCACTAGCAGGTATTTACTTTGTATCATGGTTCATGCAACTCCTGCAATTTGTTTGGGAATGGGGAATGGTTCTCGGAATGGGAACTTACTGGGTCCTCCAAGGTTGGAATGACCCGATAAGTCCCTATTTCAAGAACCCGGACCCGGAATGCGGTACGGGGGTAGCTATGGTGCTAATAGCACCATTGCTACCTCCTACCTCGTAATGAGGCCCAATGTGTTTTTGGCTGGTCTTTGAACTGGTTCAGCCCATCATGTCATCATTAATACTAGACAGTAGTTATTTTTAAAACCTGGCACAAATAATCAAGCAGGTAGCAGTTGACCGAGAGAATGTCCCGAAATTTTCATTGTTAGATGGAATTAAAATATACCCAATATGTCCCTTGGTCAATCCCTCCTTCCGTACAAATGCTAATATGTGGCTTATACTGTGTCATGTTATAATCTGTAGTTGAAAGTCAAATATCTTCCTATGTTTGCCCTCCTTTAGTCAACCTAAGTTCTTGTCCATGATTTTTGTTTTGGGGAAATATCAGATGAAAACTATATTTTTCTGTGGTCCGTTTACTTCATATACACAAAATACACGGCTCAGATGTGGCTATGCACTGTTAATCTTGAAAAGTAGTAGAGTAGTGGAGAGTCTTGCAACCAAATTGATTAGGTGACTTGTCATCCTGGCTCACATCTATCGAATACAGTAAAATATAATGGCACAATATGCCTCTGATAGAATTATTAAACCCGAACCAAAACATCCATAGCATTCCATCACTGCACATTTTAATTTGACCCTTTTGCAAAATGTATGTTCTTTCTATTGGCTCCTGTTTAGTAACTCCATCAATCTACTAATATAATTTCTGTTTTCAATTGAATGACAGATTTGTTTTCATTTTGGGGAACTATCAGCTGAAAAATGTATTTTTCCCTTTTCTGTTTAGTCCATATACATACAATTATTTTCAGGGCAGGGCTAAGGAATGGCTGTACACTGTTAATCCTACCACACACGTTTTATAGATATATATATTATTTTATTTCTTAGACAATTGCATTAAGTCTCTTTTCGTCCTGGGTCACATCACTGAAAGAGAGTAAGGAATATTGGGCGCAATAATGCTCCTAATATTAATACTGAACCCAAACAAAAACACTCATAGCATACCATCACTGCACATTTTAATTTGACCCTTTTGCAAGATGTATGTTCTTTTTATTGGCTCGCGTTTAGTATCTCCATCAATCAACTAATGTCTGTCTTTACCTCCACCACCTGCTCTCCAGTGCCTTGGCTGCCATGTAGCATGTCAATGATTTAAGGTGACTTTCCAACAGTACGTATCCTGCAATTGCACTTCTTCCAAATTCACTGCATAATGACAGAGGAATATTCTTAATTCTCCGGTGTTTTAACTGTGGGCAAGTTGCTCATAGGGTGAGGCAGCGGATGGACATGACGCCCTCTTTGCATTTTAGGTGGCTGGCTTTTAACAGGATATGAAAAGGCCTAGGTAGCTGAGGGGATGTTCAGCTTGGTGATCTTCAGATAAACATTCCATAGGCCACACCACTGACGTTCGGTTCCCCCCTGTATTATCTTCAAACAGAAGCATGTATTGTAATCAAGAAGGGTGTGTAATGTGTAACATCCAAAATCACAGACCGTATTGGTGACCGTATTGGATGAGGGAAGGGATGTGTCTTTGTGCAGCAGCAGTGTTGTACCAGGCCCCCGCTTGGGGGACAGAACAGGGTGTTTCCGTTGCAGGCCATACTAGAATGACAGCACAGTGATAAAAAATAAATGTTTGAGTGTTTCCTGCTTAAGATGTAAAATCATTCTTTACACAACTGATCATACTGTTATTTTGATTTAATTGAAGGTAAATATAGGCCTTTTTGCTAATACAATTTCATAATTAAAAGAGGCATTGAGAGTGAGGTTCAAACAAATCTCTCACGGCCCCTATTTTTTCAAGTAAAATATTCATACATCTAAACTACCAATGCCATGTTCATGAAGCACATACACATATATAAGTCTAATCTCACCACAGTATGTCATTACAAGCTCAGCTTGATCTTCTGATTTGCACTAATTGCCTACTCTGTAGGACAGTAGACGGTGTGACATGTTGCACCTTGCGCATGGGAAATGAAGCCTGTGTGTAGCACAATATCATGGAGACAGTGGAACTGAGCAGTTACTTTGCCTTTAGGCAATCAGCAATGGAGAAACTAAAATTGGTTGGAGGCTGCTCACTAAGACGCATGGTCTCATATCACAGCAAAGAATGTATTGTGTATTGGCTGATATTAGAGATTTTCAAGAAATGTACTTTACTTATTAAACTGTTCCCATGACTGCACGCCATGATGGAGCAAAATATATGTGCAATTTAACATGGCCCATATGGTCAACTCGTAGTCCTACATCTTATATTACATATTAGCTGAATTTGAAAAAGAGCTATCCGACTCTTTAGCAAACTCTATTTTAGTACACCCTTAATCTTTGTTTTCTAGGTGACAGCACGGTCTGGCGTAAGCTTCTTTCAAACAAGCTCACAACATCCTCACTCCTAATCTTGAAAATGTAGACCTACACATGCTCCACACACAGTCAACACACCAGACAGGTCACAGACTTGATGATTTCTTTGGGCCCCCACATCTGCCCAGTGAACATGGCTGCTCAGTCTAACATGGGTGTATCATGATGTGCTATTCTTCTCATAGACCTGCTTCATCTGCTTCCTGCAGAAATAATTCCACTACAGGAATTTAAAGTCTACCAATGTATTCAATGGTTAGCTCCTTCATTGCTCAAGTCTTACCATAACATTAACTTGCTCCCTGACCTAATTTGGGCAATGCATGCTTTTTGATGATTGGATTCTAAGATGAACTTCAGAATCTACATTCAATCAAAAATACAGAGATCTAAACATGGAACCACAAACATTGAGACACATTAGTTTCCTGGGACAAATACGAGCTACCTTGCATAAATCAGAAAAGCTATATAATGCTTCTTTACAAGCAGTCTGTGTGAGACCTCTAACCCAAAAAGAAAGTTCAAATAATGTCTGAATTAAAAAAAAAAACCTCATCTATTTTAGATATAATTTCCCACTCGCAAGACCTTTGCAATTTATTGGCATCCTGTCTCTGTGTGAAATAAATCCCCTGTGCTCACACGTACATGAGGCACTGGTATTATCACCACTGCCCCTTATATGTGATGCCCTTCATTACCACCAAATTAAGTCTTCTGTGCCTGCCCTCCAATTTCCATTGGGGTTTTTGCTACCTTGGTCTCTTACAGTGCTCTGGCTAGTAGACTAACCATTAAGACATTGTTTCAAACAGAATTGGTTATCACCAATATTTCAAGATTGCTTTCTGTAAACCCCTTCTAAAGAAATCAGGCCTTGATCAGTCAAATCTAAATACATTTACCGCCATTTCTATTGCAGATTTTTGCACAGCTTTCTGACAGGGCAGCTTACACCCACCTTAGGATAATTGTCTTTTGGATTTGGCACAAGCTAGATTTAGACCTCAGCACAACAGTTAATTTGTATTACTAGCCATATGGGATAACCTCAAGTTATTCAGGGCCGAGGTGGATTTGTGGCTTAGATTGTACTAGACCTAGTCACAGATTTTGACCTGGTGAACCCCATTGTTCATAAAGACTTTGTAAGGGAGAAATGGTCTCTCAGGCCCCCCTTCATACCTAGTAAATGCACACGATATGCTCATTCCGCGGTTGACAACATGCCTCTCGCCAAGACGTGCGGTATTCATTTAATGACACATAACTGTGCATGGCACACGAGCCACGAGACTCCATTTTGTCTAGTTACTGACTCAATTTTCTATTAGGCCACATGTAAATGCTGAAAGCCAGCCTGCATCTCTCCCCTTCAGTGTTCACGCACAATCAGCAAGCCAACCCCCACCACTGCCACTCTGCCTTCTCAGCGGCTGTCCTGTTCTCACGGAAGACAGGACGCGAGAAGTATCAAACTAAACACTGTATCTCTCGCCTTCCTTTTTACATCACTGCCCTGTGAATGACCGGGCCAGAGCCTGGTCCTGGAAAAAAAACATTTGTCTCCATAAACCTACCTCTGCAACAACAGCCCCCCTTTAAAGAAATATATATATATATATATATATATATATATATATATATATATATATATATATATATATATATATATATTTTTTTTTTTCAATGAAAAAACTTTGTGAAAGGGACGTTATGGTTAAGTTGCACTAATAAAAACCTATGAAATTCAATGAAAAAACTTTGTTAAGGGGATGTTATGATTAAGTTGCACTAATAAAAACCTTTGAAAATTACTGATAAAACATTGTTAAAGGGATGCTATGGTTATGTTGGACTAATAAAAACCTATGAATTTCAAAGAAAAAACTTTGTTAAAGGGACGTTATGGTTTCAAGTAAAATCAAAATACCCCAGAAATTCACCAGTTATGGTAAGCTAAACAACCATAACTTGCGCCACCACCATGCACTGTTGAGACTAACACCCAAGAAATCAAAGTTGACATCACAAATGTTATTGATGACATCACTGATGACATCACATATCTGGGCCACTTGTTTTTGTTTATTGACACATATAGGCCAGGTGGTTTTGTTCACTGGCAGTCAGAATAATAAAATTGAAAAAGGTGCTCTATATCTAGACGTTAACCTTGTCATATGTTCTTTAAGTACTTTCCTTAGGGTTTGGTCTCAGCTCATGGTGCACATACATGGGGAAATGAGCAGGCCTCAAACACACAATTCATTTGTATACATGAAGATAAACTTTAATGTCATTAACATTTTCTGATGATGCAGTTTCTTTCTTCCTTACTTTAGTTTCCCTCAATGTGGCTCTGATTTGTATGCATTGTGGTTCTTGATATGTATTGTTTGCACCAGCACAAGTGCTGCAAGTCTTGAATTATTAGCTAGTTATTACATGTTTAACATTACTCAAAACTCTGATACGGTAGCATTCATTATTGTACTATCCAAAATTACAAGACTATAAATAGTGTACTTCTATGGTGCATGCTGCAGTCATTGCCTATGTTTATATATGATTAGGTTTCTGTATTAACAACAACACTCCAATACAATGATATTAGATGAGTAGATTCTTTAATAGATTAAGTAGTTCATGATAGGTCTCCCGATCACCCCTGACATCTTGTTACCTACAATATAAAAACAACTCCTTGTAGGGACTTTTCATCAAAATGTATTTCACATGTGATGTCATCAGTGATGTCATCAATAACATTTGTGATGTCAACTTTGATGTCCTGGGTGTTAGTCTTTGCTGTGCACGGTGGTGGCGCGAGTTATGGTTGTTTAGCTTACCATAACTGGCGAATTTCTGGGGGTTTTCGATTTTACTTGAAACCATAACGTCCCTTTAACAAAGTATTTTCTTTGAATTTCATTGGTTTTCATTAGTCCAACATAACCATAACGTCCCTTTAACAAAGTTTTTTCATTGAATTTCATAGGTTTTTATTAGTCCAACTGAACCATAACAGCCCTTTAACACGTTTTTTTTCAGTGAATTTCATAGTTTTTTACCAGTGCATGCTATTTTCCTACAACTTACTAATATCATACTTACCCAAGATATCAATATTGGTGTCCCATTTACAAAGTGCCACATTCTGGAATCATTTTTAACACTTCTATACACTTTTTGCAACTAATTCAACTAGTTTTGCATCCACAGCCGTCTACGGACCTCTGACTTCATAGCGGACCTTCCGGACAGTGCCATATGACCATACGCTGGCACGCGGCATGATGACGTGTCCGAGAACCCGTCTGCACTTCACAATAAGATCTCTGCTTCGCGGACAGTTCAGAACTGCATTTTCTACTGATCTAGGAACTTTCAACTTCAAAATTCCCCTTGCACAGCTCCAACACCTATTCCTATTCATTATCCATTAACAATCTAGTACACAGTACATACTTTTGGCAAAACTGCTATTTATCTTAAAATGGCATCAGCTAATGCTTCCCTCCTCCCCAAGAGCCACCACCACTGCTGTAATCAAGGAGCATGAGAAACACTGCTCCCTACCTTATAAAGAACACACACGCAACATTTTCCCTTGTCCACCTACCCCTCCATATTAGTGTTAGGTTCCTCTTCCCTCATTTCCCTCCCCATCTTTCGTTCACAGATCTCCTGCCAAAAAAAATACATCCAAAAACAACAAAAGACATATTCCTTTGGGAACCACCTTTCACAGTTAAAAAATGTAACTAAAAAAAACATGTATAGACTCCATCTACTTTACTTTTCTCAGTAAAGTACATAGACTCAATAAGATTTTCCAACATTTCCATTTGCATTTTGTGTTATGCTAATGGGAATATTGTGGCGTTCATCCTCCGTTCGTTCCAGGGACTGGAACGGTGGATACCGGCCCAGCAGCCCACGTTATCAGCCCAAGCAAAGCAGGGTGGATAACAAGATCTCTGGACCATTATCCCCCCATTCCAGTCCCCGAAATGGGGGATGATGTCCATTAGCAACCTAGGTTCCCAAAGCGGGAACCCGGGGAGCTAAAAAAGAGGATTTTTCTTCCTACACCGGGACGCCTGTGGCGTTCCGGTGTAGGAAGGAAACTCCTTTTCCAAGATGGCCGCCTGCAGAAGGCAAAAAGAGAACCCTATGACCACATTACCACGAGCACAATTTTCTTCCCTTTCAGATCTATCCTAATTTCGAATAACTTTACCACAAAGCCAGTCCCAAGTGGACATGGCCACTTTAATCCTATGTTTTGTCCCTTGTGGTCATGGCCAGTAGCCAGGTTGTCCGGATCATGACCTTATTCCATGACCCAGACAATCTGGCCACTGCCCATGGCCACAGGCAACCCCTCAGTCACTAAAGGTATACCACTATTTTTTGTAGCTACATTATGACACTTGTCAAATAATAAAACACTTGCACATTTGCAAAACCATGCTTGTAGGTCCTTGCCAATGCTCCTTACGCAAGTGCTGGAAATCCACCCATGGTTTATTTTTTCAAAAGTGTCAAATGTATGCACACACAATCATCATATAACCTAGCCCCCACTTGACAAAATACATTCAGACTTTATGAAAACATCTATATCTAGATCTATAATCTTTTTGCAAATCTTTGTGTAGAGTTGTCAAATGGCACCAAATTTATAAGCCTTTACAGTATTTTTGGTCCCCCCTCTAATTTTGCTCCCTCTTGACAGAATACCACCAAACTTCGTAAAAACATGTATATCTTGATCTATTATCAGTTTCCCACATGAAGTGTAGATTTGTTAAATGGCACCTCATTTATAAGCATTTACATTATTTTGGGACCCCCCCTCTAATTTTGCCCCCTCTTCACAAAATCCCATCAAACTTCAGAAAAACATTTATATCTAAATGTGTTATCAGTTTCCCAAATTAAGTGTAGATTCGTCAAATGGCACTTGATTTATATGCCTTTACATTATTTTGGGACCCCCCTCTAATTTTGCCCCCTCATGACATGACAGAATCCCACCAAACTTTGTATACTCATTCAATATCAGCTCAGAAATATACATGCAAAGTTTCATGCAGTTCCATTAAGTGGCGCCAAAGTTATAAGCCATCCAAGAACTGCATTTCACCAACCCTGTAATGCTGAGGTGTCTGCAAACTTTTCAGGACTGTTTGCGAACATCTGAACTGTTTGCGGACTTTCGCAGCAAAAATACACGTTGTTTTGCTTCTTGCAGCCATATCCCATCCCATCCTCATCACCCCTCACCTCCCCAGAGATTATTTGATAAGTTTGACAAGTGCAATGTTGTGTTTTTGTATATGTTTTTACAGCGACGTCCGCAGACAGCGGCGAAGTCCGTGAATCCAAGATGGCTGGTGTTTCCAAAAATCTGACGCGCTTCACCATCCAATCAGCGAACACGTTGCATGTCCGCGGACATGACGCAAGCTGATTAACCAATCGGTATCCTGTCCGCGAAGCGAACAGGGAAGTGTGTCCGCGGTGCAGACATAGATATCACTAATTTTTTGTGACCTACTTTTTGGTCATTTTAAAAAAAACTACTGGAGGGATTTTCACCAAATTTACAGAAGCACGCTTTCGGGACCAAGCCGCTGCTTTTGCCGCAAATTTGGTGAAAATCCGTCCAGCGGTTTGGGCTGTAGGCGTGAGCAAACTTTTTTCCCCATTCAGTCTATGGGAAAAAATAAAATTTGGGACTCCCCTTATAACTTTGCCCCCCGGGACCAAACTTCACCAAACTTTGCAAAAAACTTCAGAGTGGGCCATATACTTTTCTTTTGCAAAGTTTGGTGTGGATTCGTCCAGGGGGAGTGAAGTTATAAGCCGCCCAAAAAGTGCTCTTCCTATTGGTTTAGCAACTTAACCATAACTACACGGCCACTACCGTGGGTCTTGTAATATATATATATATATATATATATATATATATATATATATATATATATATATATATATATATATATATATATATATATATATATATATATATATATATATATATATATTCAGTAAAAAAAACTTTGTTAAAGGGACGTTATGGTTAAGTTGTGCTACTAAAAACCTATGAAATTCAGTAAAAAAACTTCCCAAAGCGGAACCCGGGGTGCTAAAAAAGAGGATTTTGCTTCCTTCCTACACCAGGACGCCTGTGGAGTCCCAGTATAGGAAGGAAAATCATTTTCCAAGATGGCCACCATGGAAAAGGAAGGCGAGGGTTCCATACAGGGCCCTCTTCGCTTTCCATGGCAGCCTGCAGAAGGCAAAAAGAGAACCCTTTGACGATATTGCCACAAGCACATTTTTCTTCCCTTTCAGATTTATCCTAATTTCGAACACCTTTACCACAAAGCCAGTCCCAGGTGGACATGGCCACTTTAATCCTTTGTTTTCTCCCTTGTGGTCATGGCCAGTAGCCAGATTGTCTGGATCATGACCTTATTCCATGAACCAGACAATCTGGCCACTACCCATTGCCACAGGTTACCCCTCATTCACTAAAGGTATACTGCTATTTTTGTATAGCTAAATTATGACTCTTGGTAAATAATACAATACTGGCACATTGGCAAAACCATGCTTGTAGGTCCTTCCCAATGCTCCTTATGCAAGTTTGCTACAAATCCACCCATGTTTTATTTTGTTCAAAAGTGTCAAATGAATGCACACACAATCGTCATATAACCTAGCCCCCACTTGACAAAATCTATTCAGACTGTACGAAAACATTTATGTCTAGATCTATAATCTTTTTGCAAACCTTTGTCTAGATTTGTCAAATGGCACCACATTTATTAGCCATTACATTATTTTGGGACCCCCCCTAAAATTCCCCCCTCATGACACTATCGCACCAAACTTTGTAAACTCATTCGCAATCAAGTCACAAATATACCATCCCATCCTCATCACCCCTCACCTTCTTAGAGATTATTTGATAAGTTTGACAAGAGCAATGCTCAGAAAATATTATTGTTCTGAGGGTTCAGGCATGTATTTTTATACATACGTTGATCGATCGCACAAATATTTCCAATGCACCTTACCTTAGTTTTGTACACATGCAAAATCTGGCAACAGGGCGCGGACATCTTGTGCTAATCTTACCCGTTGCTGCATCGGCCTAAGGCAGCGGTATTCAAACTGTGGCCATGAACCCCTAGGGGTCTGCGGGTGCATCACTGGGGGGCCCTGAGAGCTCAGCATGAAATCTAAAAGAAAAAGAAAAAAGAAAAAAATATATATATATTCAGTGAAAAAACTTTGTTAAAGGGACGTTATGGTTAAGTTGCGTTGCTAAAAACCTATGAAATTCAGTGAAAAAACTTTGTCAAAGGGACGTTATTCATATATTTATAAACTTTCTGTATTAGATAAAAAAATATATTATCTTTTTTTTTTCTCTCACTGAAATGTCTAGTACACTGGAATGGCTAGAGGAGCATTTCCCACATGAAGAAATGTCACAAGATAGTGAAACTAATGGTAAACACTTTATAATATAAAACATTTAATTGTTATTATTTTGTATACATTTAACATATATATATATATTTTTGTACAGAGCATACCAAAATAGAAAATACTTCAGAAAAACCTGTTATGGATAACACTTTTCACAGTATAGAAGACAAAATGGATTTATAGTTGACTAATTTTAATAATTTGAAAACCTTTGTGTAAGATCATTTTAAACCAAAAACCTCGTACCATTGCCCCACATGTATGTGTCCCTCCTCACCATATCCCAGTCAATTATCCCCAAACCCTTTCCATTACCCAAAATGTTTTGATGAGACTTCGATCCCTTCTTCACCTAATAACAATCATGTTGAAACCCCTAATTCTCCTGTTTTTGTTTCTGTTTCTGCCTCACCTTCTATGTCATAAATTATTAATATATGTTAAATAAAGTTTAATTTTTATATTGTGTTGTAAATAGTTTCGTTTTTTTTTTTTAAAACAATGTAGGTGTCCGCGGACAGTGCAGGTGTTCTGAAATGTTCGTAAATAAAAGAAAAAAGGAGGTGTCCTGAAGAACACTATACCTGTTCGTACTGTTCGCTAGCAAGATGAAACTATTCTAAGAACACACGCGGTGTCCTGAAATGTTGGTAAAAAAAAAATTAAAGTGTCCTAAAGAACACTATATCTGTCCGTAGTGTTCGTTATCAAGTTTAAACTGTTCTAAGAACACAATTGGTGTCCTGAAATGTTCGTACGTAAACAAAAATGGAGGTGTCCTGAAGAACACTATACCTGTTCGTAGTGTTCGCTAGCAAGTTCAAACTGTTCTAAGAACACACGGGGTGTCCTGAATTGTTCGTAATTAAACGAAAATGGAGGTGTCTTAAAGAACACTATACCTGTCCGTACTGTTCGCTAGCAAGTTGAAACTGTTCTAAGAAAACAATTGGTGTCCTGAAATATTTGTACATAAACGAAATTGGACGTGTCCTGAAGAACACTATATCTTTCCTTACTGTTCGCTAGCAAGTTTAAACTGTTCTAAGAACACACGCATTGTCCTGAAATGTTCGTTTCACGTGTGACACAATTTTAATTAGTTCAGGACCCGAACAGTGTCCGTAGAACATCAACGCGCATGCGCTAGCCAATCTCCGTGCATTTGGTGTCCTGCGGACATGCGCTTCCTTCGCGGACTTGTTCGCAAACGGATCATATGACCGCGCCCACGCTGATCGCGTGTTCTGAATGCGGACACTGTTCGTGTCCCCGAACAAATTAAAAGTACATTTTCAATTAATCCATAATATTTTTCAATAAAATCTCACCATGGCGCAAGTCCCACATAGTAATCCTGAGTTTCTACATACCTTTTGAAACTTTTCAAACTTTTTTTTGTGTTCGATCTGTCCGCGGACCACGCACAAGCACCCCTATAAAAGACCACGCCCTAGAGCTTATTCTCATTGTGTTTCTGGCTATTCTTCAGAACACAGCGATTTTTGCTGCCACCTGCAGATTACACCATCATCGAAATGGCATCCTTGGCTGCTGAACTGCCACCTGGTGCTGCACCTGCTTCAGCACCACCCCCACCCCATCCACCACCACCTCCCCAAGGGCCTGAAGAGGGGAACAGGAGTGAGGATGCAGAGGAGGAAGAAGAGGATGATGAGAATGAGGTAGAGGAAATCCCTACTATCCGCACTAAGCGTGATTCTTGGGTGTGGCGGTTATTTACCATTCATGGGAATGTTCCTAAGGCTCGTGCGAACCGTGTTACTGGTAAGTACAGCTTTGGGACCACTACTATGAAGCGACACCTGAGGTCATTTCACTCTGGGGCCATTCGCAGGGTTGTACCTTGCGAAGAACGTAGCAGGTTGATTTCCTCTACTTCATCCTCTGTTTCTGATCCTATCACCACAAGGACCACCTCTGTGGGACAGCGTCTTCCTCAAGCTGCCTCACAGGCCATACAGAATGCTTATGACCCTTACCTTTCGAGGGTCACAGTTGTATGTATGTACTGTGACACTGTACTCTACAGGGGGGAGTGACTTCGTAGTGCTTTTGAGACTATCGTCTCAGAGCACGAGAAGATCTGCTCACTACCCAAATAAAACCCACTCTACATCTTCCTCTCTCAGTTCGCCCTTTCTTATCCCTGTGGTTGGTGTCCCCCCCTTTACCTTCCTTTCCCCTCCTCTCCTAGTGTGTAGTGTATAAAAAACCCAAAAAAATACAAAATATCAAAAATCAAAAAAAAAAAATAAGGCTCCTTTCAGAGCTGCCTTTCACAGTTAAAAAATAGAAGTGAAAATAAATGAAGCAGGGCCCTTTGTATTTTTTAGAAGTCCGCGGACAGTTTGCGAACATTTAAAAAATTGGGTTGCTACCCTATCACAAACATTGCAATTTTCTCTGGGAGGAAGTGGTGGCTCTGAAAAGAGCCTTTGGGAGGTGTTTGTAAGTCAAAAATTATAAATGCTTAACACCTACTTCAAAATGGATGTTGTAATTCCAAAAAAGGTCGCAATGCATTTTGTACATTTCTCAGAAAAATCTGATTGCCACCATAAGTAAGATGGACTCCATCTTTGCGAACAATGTTTGTACTACGAAACAGAATATTTTCATTGTGAAAAGAAGACATGCCAAAATCTTTTAGAAAGGCACAAACAGCTTTATTAACATTACGCCTTGCTTTTTCCATTTGTGGACCAAATGAAGAAGAACGAAGCCACATTTGTCTCTGCGCAATCCGTAAAAAATATCACTTGAGAATTAGGAAACATGTCCATAACCTTCCCAAGTCCTTCTTTCATAGCAAATTGCAAAAAAATTCCAGTCACATGTCCTAAACTGTTCCCTCCACAATGAATTACAATTATGTCTGGATATTGCTCTGTCTCCAAAGTAGCACAGAGAGGTAGCAAGTCCAACCACTTCATTCCACGTACTCCATGCCAGTGTACTTCCACATGTGGGAATCCAAGATCTACAGCTACCTCACAGCTTCCTGCATGCAACTTCAACCAATATATCCATGAATCTCCCAAAATCCATACAATCTTCTTCCTAAAACACACAGACATAGCTATCTGTTGTTCTCTCAGCAAAAAACAGTATATGAGAAACTCTCTTCTGGCACAACACACCCACTAAACTTTCCTGATCAATCCCTTTCACTACTCATTCTCATTTGCATGACTTCTGAACCCAAAAATCCCCGGATGTAACTCCCGATGTCCGCGAACTACCGCCATGTCCGTGGACATATCGTAACATGAACAGCCCTTCTACCATTTCCACTTCACTCTCTCTGCTATTCCCTCATTGGATGTAGCTAAGAAGTCACATGACCATGCACCAATCACATTCAAGACCTCTACATCTAACTGCATCATCATAGATCAGCACTGCAAATGTACTGTGAATCTCTCTGAGTACAAGTGTCATATCATTGGCAAGCACCATCTACCAGAAATACTGTACAAGTCTCCAAGATTTCTACTTGCAGCTCCATGCATATCCATATGCATGAACACAAACTTCAGGTATGCATATTTTCTATACCGTAGATGAACACATTTTCAAACAGACTTTTAGCTTGTGTAATCTGTAAAATGAATTTACTGTATTTTTTCAATTTCCTAAAACCAACTATCACTTATAAACCTTTATATTATTTACTTTCTTTATACACACACACTCAAATCATGTTAAACTAACATTTTTTTAAATGAAATATATAGACTACATATATTCAAACAAAATTGCATGCAAGCACAATCTATGTTTAAATCTTTAAAAAAATACTTGTACAATTTCATATTTTTTTGTTTTTATTTATTTATTTACTTAATTACTTTAATTTAGACATGATAATGAGGCGCTATTACCTAAAACAGCTTAGTTACAGAAATAGTGGTATTCATTGGTATATTATAAATTTCACAAGACATAGTAAAGATATTTTTTTTGCTACAGTTAGTCATTCAATACAATTTGTTCATTAAGAACATATCATATGTACTGAACTGATGCAATATATCTTATGTAAATAAATTAGTTTAATGGTTTTAAAGAAGGCACTGAGGATTTCAATTAAAAAAATCAATATCTAAATTAAAAACAGCACTATATACAAACAAAGTTACTAATTTGAAGCTTTTACAATTGCAGTGAAGACCAGTCTCCTGAAAAGAAGCAGCCAAATTGGAAGAACAAAGAAGAACTAAGAAGTTACCTGTTAATTTAAGAAAAAAAGTAAGTAGAATATCACCATAATATTTGTATTATTACTCAAACATACTGTAAAGTTAATACAAGCTATTTCTGTGCCTAAAAATAGAGATTGTGTACCATTTTGTCCAAAAATCTCCATGTCTTAAACAGCGATTTACAGCCAGAATGGCCCACAAATTCCTATTTTTGGACACACAAATTATCCAACTGAACCGCTACAATTTTCATATTATAGAACAAACAACTGTTTTAATTGTATACATTAGATTTTCTATTTGTACTTTTCCACACCACTAACACCATACAATCCGCCCTCTTGAATAAAATTGAACTCCTCCAAGCAAAAATCCTAGACCATCACAAAAATCTCACTCAGCACATTCTATCAGCCTCCCCTACTGAAACAGTGACTGAGAACAAAAAGACTAATCTCATTACACCCTTCAAATTTAGAGAAGTCTCAGAAAAAGAGGTAGTAGATATCGTTAACAGAATCAAACCCTCCAACTGTAAAGGCGACGCCTGCTCCGCCAAACTAGTCAAAGACTGCGTAGAAACATTGGCGCCATTCCTTAAAACCTTCATCAATGCATCCTTCAACTCCAACTCTGTCCCAACCAGCCTAAAAGAAGCCTGGGTGCGCCCTCTTCTCAAAAAACCTACTCTAGATCCCGAAAACGCTAACAACTATAGACCTATCACAACCGTCCCCTTCCTGCTTAAGATCCTCGACAAAGTTGCCTACACACAAATACAGCAATACCTGAAAGTAAATCGCATCCTAGGAAAAAGACAATCGGGTTTCCGCCGGGGACATGGGACCGAATCGGCCCTATTAGATCTTAAAATCCAACTAAATGACATCATGGACAAAGGCAAACCAGCACTCCTGCTCCTGTTAGACCTATCTGCCCCCTTTGACCTGGTCAATCACAACATTCTAGGCACGCAACTCAAAAATGAAGCACACTTTTCGCCGGAAGCCATCTCCTGGGTCAAATCATTCCTCGAGGGTCGACTTATGAAAGTCTTCTCTGACTCCGCGAGCGCTACCCCCACCACTATCCATTGCGGCGTCCCACAAGGGTCCTGCACTGCCCCCACCTTATACAACATCTTCACCCTCCCTCTGTTCAATGATTTGGACCGTCGTCACATAGCCTACACCAACTATGCTGACGACACTCAGGTCCTGCTCCCACTTACTGGGGTTTATGAACAAGATGCAGTAACATTAACCAAAATCTATACAGCCATTCAAACCTGGATGGCAGCCAACGGCCTCTGCCTGAACGGAGACAAAACAGAGATCCTACTAGTTGGCACCAAAGAAACACTAAACAAACTCCCACTGCGGTACAAATCCTTTAACATAGACAACTCCACCATCACAGTCTCCACCGCAGTAAAAACGCTAGGAGTATACCTTGACTCCACTTTCTCTATGACACGACAAGTAAATGCCATAGCGTCCTCTGCTGCACTTACCACCAAGATAATTAACGCCGTTAAACCCTTCCTATCCACAAAAAACTGCTTGGCCGTAGCCAGAGCCACAGTAGGCACCAAACTGGACTACTGCAATGCCCTCTTCTTGGGCACGTCGGCAAAAAACCTAAACAAAATGCAAGTCACACAAAACAACGTGCTAAGAGCAGCCCTAAGCATCCCTAAAAGGGAGCACATCTCCCAAGCCAGAAAAGAAGCCCACTGGCTTCCAGTAAAAGAACGCATACTATTCAAATCCATGGCCATCACACACAAATGCCTCTCCGCCAAGGCCCCGCCCTATCTCTCTGAAAGAATCACCCTCAATACATCCACTAGACCCACCAGGTCTCACATGACCAACCAGACCTATGTACCCACCTTCAAAAGAAGCAAAGCCGGAGGGTCCAGCTTTCAACACTTAGCACCCAAAAACTGGAACGCACTCCCCACCGCTCTAAGGAACGAAAACACATACCATGCCTTCCGCAGATTACTTAAAACCACGCTGTTTAACTAACCCCTCCTCCCCCGCCCCACTTATCCAACTGCTCTACCACAACTGTATGTAAACAATCACTACTGTATTAAAACTGCTTATATCATCTGCATGTATCTATATATACACTATGTATGCCTGTAAGAAGTAAGACTACTTTCAGCGCCACGATGCCCCAGGGCAGATGTGCGCTATATAAATCCAAATAAATAAATAAATAGCTTACTTTTCTTTTGTCATCTGAATCCCAGTTTAGTAACACATAAATTCAAGAATACCTATCGCTACTAGTTGTAGTTCCCAATGCACAATCACACACCATTACATACATCTTTATCATCTTACTCAAACACTCATTCACACAACACACATACATTGCAGAACACCCCAACCCATACCTTCTTTATTTTTTTCAACAGACCCTAAAGAATGCCTACCAAAAGTCAAGTCCGTAGAAAGCAACGCAAAAGTAGAGCAAATGAAAATAAAAGTGTCCAACATAAGCATCCATCTCTAGCAGAATTTGTAAAAAAAAGTTGAAACAAAACAGCTAATACAGTCATTTAGTGAAACACAAGAAGTTTCAAGTACAAAAACTTTGCCTCCTCTATCAAAATGTAAAACAAACCAAAAAACAATTAACAGAAAATCAGTTATCACTACAGATAAAACTACTTCTTTAAATTTTAATATAGTGCAAAGTAAGCATACCAAGAAAAGTATTTTAGCCAAAATGTACCGTCACAAAGTCCTTCAAAATCTTATAAAAACAGGAGAGAAATCAGGTTCAATGCTTAAAACCTATCGTAGGAAATTAATCTTAGAAGCGTTGATGGACAGTCCAATTCTTCTCAAAAGAAAGTTATTTATTTTACTGTTAAACAAAATGAAACCACTAACAAAACTAATAACTAAATTACAAAAAAGACTTCTCAATAAGAGAAATGTCAACAGAAAGAACATCTTAAGTATCTGCGGAGGTGAATGGAATCACACTACGAGCACAGAACCATATTTTAATGAAGAAGCGTACAAACAAAAGCAAACAAATACAATTGCCATACATAGCAGTGGTTGAGGTTATGAAAAAGTGAATAATACCATAATGGAAAAAGAAGTACTCCTTACAAAAATATGCCCTGAAAACTTAGAATTACCCCTCCATTCAACTGAATCAGAACGTCTTGTGTAAATGGCCATGCACATCAATGTGTAACTTTCCCAAACAATGTTTAAAATCTTTACTCCAATTCCTCAATAAATATGGAAAAAGCAAAGACAAAATCGAAATTAAATTACTGCAAAATATGGATACCTGTCCAGTGCGCAAGTACACATGACTACAAGGACATTCATTGGCCTGCATTACAGGACCTACTTGTAAAACCACTTTCCATGATATCAAAAGGATATCAACACATCATTCAACTATAAGAAATCTAGTCTATAAACTGTACTATGCTAAAAGTCCTGCTTTAGCACTAGCAAAGTTAAATAACATCCTTCTACATGGTACAGCAAAAGACCTACTTATTTATATAAATATTTTGGAAGTGAAAGCCATTTACAGAATGAAATAGCTTTAAACCAATTAAGCAACAATTCTACACATGGCAACCTTTTGCTAAACACATACAAAAAAGAAATACTAAAATTTAAAAGTACATCAGCTGAAGTACCAAACCTTGTATGTGTATGTTGCCGTAGAACTTTTTATAAAAGTAACACAAAAAACTGTAGACCTACCATACAAAATAGAAGACAATGAAGATTCTAAATGGTTTGAATTAACTCTCTACCTTGTAGCAGAAAACAAATACGAAATAAAAGAGCCCTTAATACTTTGCAGTTACTGCACTACAAAACTTGACAACAACGAAACTCCTTCACGTGCTATCACAAATAATTTGGAATTATACCAAGTACCAAAACCCCTACAACAACTTAATTTATATGAGAGCATCATAATTCAAACAGTACACCCATTTCAAGCAATAATACGCCTTCAACCAAAAACAGCAAAATTACCTCCCTCTGAATTGGTAAAAGGCATTTGTGGAAAAGTAGTTTATTTACCATTAGATCTAAAAGAGAATGTGCATACTCTAGGAGTGCAACGTCCAATGCAGCAATCTTTAATTATCTTAGTAAATGGAGTACCTACAAAAGACAAAAAAATATGGCAACAGCTGGTAGATTTACATAAAGTTAGACAAGCCTTCCAATATCTAAAAGACAATAATGAATACTACAAAGAAATTAATATTGAAGAAAACTTGAAGGATACAACTGAAATAATTCAAGAAACACAAGAAGCTGGTCAATTTGATCTATTAGATCCTGCTACAATATCAAATACTTTAGACCATTATACAATTCATCCTTTGCACTCTAATGACACCGTAGAAGATGTATTGGAAACGTACCAAATGCGTCAAACAAAAGGATCGGCAATCAGCATATGGGAAAAAAGTAGAGAAGCACATGCTTTTCCTCTACTCTTTCCTACTGGCAAAGGAGGAAGGTATGATGATAGACCTATTCAAATATCAGCTTCAGAATACCGCTCATTACAGATGTATTCTGAAGATCCCAGATTTAGACAAAATGTGGAATACATATTCCACCTACTCTTTGAAAGTGAACTAGCAACTTTATGTTACGGAGTTGCACACATATTAAAATCAGGATCACACTTTCAAAATATGACAGCTACACAATTATTAGAAAAAGTGCAACAAAAGGATGAGGTTTTACAATCAAATATTACAAATCTATTAGCAAATATGCGTGGTACTAAAGAGTACTGGTTTCGACGTCATGGAGATGTATGTTGTATGATCAGAAACCTTGGCCCACCCACTTGGTTTGTTACATTAAATTGTGCAGAATATGCATGGGAAGATTTACATGATTTCCTAAGCATATCAAATAAAAACAAAACAAACATAGATATACTAACACCTGGAGAACTTTGTTCTCAGGATCCTGTTAATGTTTCAAGCTATTTTCACCATTGCTTCATTGCTATGCTACATTATATTTGTAATAAAACTGTTCCTCCCCTTGGAGAAGTGCAACACTTCTTTTGGAGAAAAGAATACCAAGCCAGAGGAGCACTACATATCCACATGCTTTTATGGATTAAAGATTCTCCTACATTTGGTCAAGACAGTGATGCCACTATTTTACAGTTTATTGAAAAATATGTCACTGGTGAAATTCCATCAGAAGCCACAAATAGTGATCTTCATGCACAAATTTTACAATTTCAAAGACACAAATGTGGAAAAAATTGTCGTCGCAAATACAAAAACAAAGGCAAATACTACACCAAATGCCGATTTGGTTTCCCTAGACCAGTTACAAATACAGGTCAAGTGAACAACCTCATGTCTTCAGTTAGACATAGTGTTAAAGGTAAGTCACCTAAAAATACATATTACATAAAAAGAAAAGAAGAAGAAAAATATATCAATGATTATAATGCAATCATTGTCCACTTATGGAATGGAAACATAGATGTGCAGTACATTGCAGACAATTCTACTGCAGTTGCACGATATGTCACAGCATACTTAACTAAATCATAAAAGACAGAGCTCCAAGACCTCTGGAATGACCTGTCATCAGATAAAACAGTGTCTCAGAAATTATACAGATTGGGCATAAAAATGCTCACCCATAGAGAATGTGGATCATATGAAGCAGCTGATCGTTTAACTGGTACTGCATTGTATGGTAAATCTGAAAATATAGTATGGCTAAATCTAGAAAAAGAGTTCTAAAATCATATGAAGATATAGAAACAATAGCCAAACCTGATCCCAACAGCCAAGACATTTTAAAAAAACTATTTATTGGACACATACTACCCAAACAGAAGTAATACTTTGGAAAACATGTGTCTATACCACATAGCCCAAAACTACACATACAAAAATAGTATGAAACCTGATGAAAAAAAGGTAAATATAGAGTGACAAACTGTGAAGGCAGCTTAGTTAAACTCACTAAACCAAATTTAATTAATCATATCAAATTGTCATTAAAGACTCCTCAACATAAAGAAGTATATTACATGTCCCCGCTACAACTCTTCAAGCCATGGAGAAAAGAAGAACAAATACTAGATAACTATGACTCATATGAGGATACTTTCAAAGCAAATGAAAGCACTATAACTGATATAAACTTTACATAGTACAAAACAATGTTGCACAATGAACAGCAACACGAAGAAGAACTCCAAGCCCAACTAGATAAGGACACTCCTGACAGTAGTCAACCTTCTGTAACAGGAAGCCAAGAACCACTGGGAGAACCACTAATAATAAATGAGGCATAATTAGCTATGATAGAAGTAGAAAACACCATGGGGGTAATTCATAGAATTCAGCGCACAAGTGGCGCACGCGGCTGGCGCACAGTGTGCGCGTGCGAATCCCTGCCCAAGCCGCGTGCGCTAAAATCCATTTCCGCGCACAGCTTATTCATGGATTCCAGCCACCAAAACCAGCCGTGGCGCACAGTGGCGTAGCGACCCTGCAGCAGCGCCAGTTACGCCTCCAAGAACGCCTCTCGCGCAGGGAAAAGCCATCAAAATCCCCAACCCAGCGCAAAGGGCAGCAGCAAACGCAGAGCTGGGAGCGTGTGTTCCAGGGGTGTGCGGGTGTTTCCACATGCGATTGGCCTGGGTACGTGTATTTCAGTGGTGCGCGAGAAAGTCAACACGCGATTGGCCTGGGTACGTGGATTTCAGGGGTGCGCGAGAAAGTCTACATGCGATTGGCCTGGGTACATGGATTTTAGGGGTGCGCGAGAAAGTCTCCACGCGATTGGCCTGGGTACGTGGATTCCAGGGGTGCGCGAGAAAGTCTACACGCGATTGGCCTGGGTACGTGGATTTCAGGGGTGCGCGAGAAAGTCTACACACGATTGGCCTGGGTACGTGGATTTCAGGGGTGCGCGAGAAAGTCAACACGCGATTGGCCTGGGTACGTGGATTTCAGGGGTGCGTGAGAAAGTCTACACGCGATTGGCCTGGGTACGTGGATTTTAGGGGTGCGCGAGAAAGTCTACACGCGATTGGCCTGGGTACGTGGATTCCAGGGGTGCGCGAGAAAGTCTACACGCGATTGGCCTGGGTACGTGGATTGCAGGGGTGCGCGAGAAAGTCTACACGCGATTGGCCTGGGTACGTGGATTTTAGGGGTGCGCGAGAAAGTCTCCACGCGATTGGCCTGGGTACGTGGATTCCAGGGGTGCGCGAGAAAGTCTACACGCGATTGGCCTGGGTATGTGGATTTCAGGGGTGCGCGAGAAAGTCTACACGCGATTGGCCTGGGTACGTGGATTTCAGGGGTGCGCGAGAAAGTCTCCACGCGATTGGCCTGGGTACGTGGATTCCAGGGGTGCGCGAGAAAGTCTACACGCGATTGGCCTGGGTACGTGGATTTCAGGGGTGCGCGAGAAAGTCTACACACGATTGGCCTGGGTACGTGGATTTCAGGGGTGCGCGAGAAAGTCAACACGCGATTGGCCTGGGTACGTGGATTTCAGGGGTGCGTGAGAAAGTCTACACGCGATTGGCCTGGGTACGTGGATTTTAGGGGTGCGCGAGAAAGTCTACACGCGATTGGCCTGGGTACGTGGATTCCAGGGGTGCGCGAGAAAGTCTACACGCGATTGGCCTGGGTACGTGGATTGCAGGGGTGCGCGAGAAAGTCTACACGCGATTGGCCTGGGTACGTGGATTTTAGGGGTGCGCGAGAAAGTCTCCACGCGATTGGCCTGGGTACGTGGATTCCAGGGGTGCGCGAGAAAGTCTACACGCGATTGGCCTGGGTATGTGGATTTCAGGGGTGCGCGAGAAAGTCTACACGCGATTGGCCTGGGTACGTGGATTTCAGGGGTGCGCGAGAAAGTCAACACGCGATTGGCCTGGGTACGTGGATTTCAGGGGTGCGCGAGAAAGTCTACACGCGATTGGCCTGGGTACGTGGATTTTAGGGGTGCGCGAGAAAGTCTACACGCGATTGGCCTGGGTACGTGGATTCCAGGGGTGCGCGAGAAAGTCTACACGCGATTGGCCTGGGTACGTGGATTTCAGGGGTGCGCGAGAAAGTCTACACGCGATTGGCCTGGGTACGTGGATTTCAGGGGTGCGCGAGAAAGTCAACACGCGATTGGCCGGGGTACGTGGATTTCAGGGGTGCGCGAGAAAGTCTACACGCGATTGGCCTGGGTACGTGGATTTTAGGGGTGCGCGAGAAAGTCTCCACGCGATTGGCCTGGGTACGTGGATTCCAGGGGTGCGCGAGAAAGTCTACACGCGATTGGCCTGGGTACGTGGATTTCAGGGGTGCGCGAGAAAGTCTACACGCGATTGGCCTGGGTACGTGGATTTCAGGGGTGCGCGAGAAAGTCTACACGCGATTGGCCTGGGTACGTGGTTTTCAGGGGTGCGCGGGTAGTTCCACACGCGATCGGGCCTGGGGGAGTGGGGTGCGTGGATTTCAGGGGCTCGCGGGTGGTTCCACACGCGAAAGGGCCTGTGCGAGTGGGGTAGTGTATTACGTGGGTGTGCGGGAAGTTCAAGACGTGAATTGGCAGTGTGGGTCCTCCCAGGTCTCCCCTCTACCCCCTCCACGACCTCTGCAGGCATCCCACACCACAGGGGACTACCCTGCACCCCTGGTCATGTCCCGCAGGCAGCCCATCCACCATGGCCATGCCCCCCAGCCAAGCCACATGTCCCCTTGCACCCCCACCCCCCAGCACTGTGGGGCACCTGCCAGCAGGCCCCCACCCATGTACAACTCATGTTCCCCACCACCCCCCAGCAGTGCAGGGGCAGCCTCCACCAGGCCCCCACCCATGTCTCCCACCATCCCCACCCCCCCGGCCACCAGGGGCAGCCTCCACCAGGCCCCCACCCATGTCTCCCAGCACCCCCACCCCCCAGTCACCAGGGGCAGCCTCCACAAGGCCCCCACCCATGTCTCCCACCACCCCCACCCCCCAGCAGTGCAGGGGCAGCCTCCACCAGGCCCCCACCCATGTCTCCCACCACCCCCACCCCCCCCAGTCACCAGGGGCAGCCTCCACCAGGCCCCCACCCATGTCTCCCAGCACCCCCACCCCCCCAGTCACCAGGGGCAGCCTCCACAAGGCCCCCACCCATGTCCAACTCATGTCTCCCACCACCCCCAGCAGTGCAGGGGCAGCCTCCACCAGGCCCCCACCCATGTCTCCCACCACTCCCACCCCCCAGTCACCAGGGGCAGCCTCCACCAGGCCCCCACCCATGTCTCCCACCACCCCCACCCCCCAGTCACCAGGGGCAGCCTCCACCAGGCCCCCACCCATGTCTCCCAGCACCCCCACCCCCCAGCCACCAGGGGCAGCCTCCACAAGGCCCCCACCCATGTCTCCCACCACCCCCACCCCCCAGCAGTGCAGGGGCAGCCTCCACCAGGCCCCCACCCATGTCTCCCACCACCCCCACCCCCCAGTCACCAGGGGCAGCCTCCACCAGGCCCCCACCCATGTCTCCCACCACCCCCACACCCCAGCACTGTGGGGCACCTGCCAGCAGGCCCCCACCCATGTCCAACTCATGTCTCAAACCACCCCCACCCCCCAGCAGTGCAGGGGCAGCCTCCACCAGGCCCCCACCCATGTCTCCCACCACCCCCACCCCCCAGTCACCAGGGGCAGCCTCCACCAGGCCCCCACCCATGTCTCCCACCACCCCCACCCCCCAGCCACCAGGGGCACCCTCCACCAGGCCCCCACCCATGTCCAACTCATGTCTCCCACCACCCCCACCCCCCAGCAGTGCAGGGGCAGCCTCCACCAGGTCCCCACCCATGTCTCCCACCACCCCCTCCCACCAACAACCAGGGGCAGCCTCCACCAGGCCCCCACCCATGTCTCCCACCACCCCCACCCCCCAGTCACCAGGGGCAGCCTCCACCAGGCCCCCACCCATGTCTCCCACCACCCCCACCCCCCAGGGGCAGCCTCCACCAGGCCCCCACCCATGTCTCCCAGCACCCCCACCCCCCCAGTCACCAGGGGCAGCCTCCACTAGGCCCCCACCCATGTCTCCCACCACCCCCACCCCCCAGCAGTGCAGGGGCAGCCTCCACCAGGCCCCCACCCATGTCTCCCACCACCCCCACCCCCCAGCCACCAGGGGCAGCCTCCACCAGGCCCCCACCCATGTCTCCCACCACCCCCACACCCCAGCACTGTGGGGCACCTGCCAGCAGGCCCCCACACATGTCCAACTCATGTCTCCCAGCACCCCCACCCCCCAGCACTGTGGGGCACCTGCCAGCAGGCCCCCACCCATGTCCAACCCATGTCTCCCACCACCCCCACCCCCCAGCAGTGCAGGGGCAGCCTCCACCAGGCCCCCACCCATGTCTCCCACCACCCCCACCCCCCCAGTCACCAGGGGCAGCCTCCACAAGGGCCCCACCCATGTCCAACTCATGTCTCCCACCACCCCCACCCCCCAGCCACCAGGGGCACCCTCCACCAGGCCCCCACCCATGTCTCCCACCACCCCCACCCCCCAGCCACCAGGGGCAGCCTCCACAAGGCCCCCACCCATGTCTCCCACCACCCCCACCCCCCAGCCACCAGGGGCAGCCTCCACCAGGCCCCCACCCATGTCTCCCTCCACCCCCACCCCCCAGCCACCAGGGGCAGCCTCCACAAGGCCCCCACCCATGTCTCCTACCACCCCCACCCCCCAGTCACCAGGGGCAGCCTCCACCAGGCCCCCACCCATGTCTCCCACCACCCCCACCCCCCAGTCACCAGGGGCAGCCTCCACCAGGCCCCCACCCATGTCTCCCACCACCCCCACCCCCCAGCAGTGCAGGGGCAGCCTCCACCAGGCCCCCACCCATGTCTCCCAGCACCCCCACCCCCCAGCCACCAGGGGCAGCCTCCACCAGGCCCCCACCCATGTCTCCCACCACCCCCACACCCCAGCACTGTGGGGCACCTGCCAGCAGGCCCCCACCCATGTCCAACTCATGTCTCCCAGCACCCCCACCCCCCAGCACTGTGGGGCACCTGCCAGCAGGCCCCCACCCATGTCCAACCCATGTCTCCCACCACCCCCACCCCCCAGCAGTGCAGGGGCAGCCTCCACAAGGCCCCCACCCATGTCCAACTCATGTCTCCCACCACCCCCACCCCCCAGCCACCAGGGGCACCCTCCACCAGGCCCCCACCCATGTCTCCCACCACCCCCACCCCCCAGCCACCAGGGGCAGCCCCCACCAGGCCCCATGTGCGCCTCAGTGGCGGCCTCCTCCTCCTCTGTGGAAACCACCAACCTGGATGGCACCTCGCCGTCTACCGCCGTAGCAGGCCCCTGTGGGGGCTCACCCACCCCTTCCGCTGCAGCCGTGGGGGCATCCCTGCCGCCTTGCTCCACAGCGCCGTCTACACCCTCTCCTTCACTAGCCACTGCGTAGAGGGAGACATAGAACACAAGCATCAGGGTACTGTACAATGGTACCCTAGACAGGAAGCAATAGCAGATGAGTGCCACTGTCAAAGTACACTTCCATCATGTCACACCACAACACATGTGTCAGTCCAGGCAAAACACACACAGTGACAGTCATGCTGCGTGCCATGGACATTTCTATGCATGTCCAATGGACTCACGAATCATACAATGTAATGGGACTCACATGCATCATGGGTCATGCCTATCACATGCACACACTTCACCTCAGTCACATCCATCTGGCCCCGTACACCCCAATCACAGTGCATACAGGGATGACTAGGCTGCATCAGTGAATCAGTACATTGTCACAGACATGTGTCATGCATCCATGGCACTCACAAGTCACAGACACGCAGGTCAGGCACACAGACATGGATACCACATATGTATCTGGCATCAGCACCCATCCCTCGCCCCCACCCATGTCCAGGAACAGAGACTGCCATGCTGTCATGTGTGCAATCTGCACAGGGCTCCCCATGTCGCATTCAAACACATGCAACAACCATGCGGTTCACACATTACAGGTCGCACATGCATTACCATGATGTCCCTGCACACATACATGCGTACATGGCCTATGTCACACATGCAGGCAAGTATCAGACAACCAGCACACTGCAACATGCCCTGTCTCACACAGCAATGCTTGGCCACTTACCGCTCAACTCCAGATGGGTCTCCCTCTCAAGGACCTGGCTGTGGAGCGCTGGGTGTGCGCGTTCCAGGACCCTCAACTGGATGGAACTCATGCGGCCCCGGCCCCCCTCCACGAGGCTCCGGGCCTTCATGAGGGTCCTGGACCTCAAGTCCTCCCAGCGCTTCTTGACCTTCTGGATGGTGCGGGTTGCCACCCCCTCCGCGTCCTCTCCCGTCCTTCCCTGTTGGCGCGGGACGATCCGAAGAGGGCATCATACTGCCCCAGGACTTGCTCCACCAGGACACCAACTTCGGTGGCAGTGAAGCTGGTGCCCCTCTGCCCCTCTGGCCGGGGGTTGCCACTGGTGTCAGATGTGGATGTGCCCGACATGGCAACCCCAGGGGCAGGAGTGGGTGGGCAACTGGGTCCTGGGGCTGGGCTGTGGAGCGATGTCATTTGAGTCGGGAGTCTTCTGTACCAGCAGGGGTGGACACAGCAACTGGACCCCTGCAGATGGCTGATGTGCAGGCACCAAATGGCAGGGCGCGGTGGCAGCAGGCAGGCAGGCAGGCAGGCAGCAGCAGATGGCATGTGGGAGGCTGCTTGGGGCACTGGGGGCCAGTGAATTGGCCTTCTGGGCAGGAGCGTGGTCTTCCGTGTGTTTTCGTGTGGCCAGCTTGATACGGAGTGATTAGGCACGTGAAAAATCTGCACGCAGCGTGTAAATCGACGAAAGGCCCTTAGCGCGTAAGCGCGTCTGCACGCATACGCATTTTCATTGGACACAAGGCACCTCGAGCGCAAGCGCCCCTGTGACGTGATGCGTACAGACGTGCATGGGCATTACAGCGCGCGTGAAAAAATGCACGTCTGCGTGTAATGCGCGTAAGCGCGCGTGAAAAACTGCACGTCCGCGTGTAATGCGCGTAAGCGCGCGTGAAAAACTGCACGTCCGCGTGTAATGCGCGTAATCAAACGTGAAAAAGTGCACGTCCGCATGTGACGTGACGCGCGCGTGCGTTTCCCTCAGCACGGGTTAAAGGTGAGCGGGCCCAGCAGTTCGCTGTACGTGCCTTTCGTGGAGACCGACGTGTGTTGCTGCTTCCAGTTGTTTCACGCGCCATCTACTTCACAGCTCTCAAGGACGTATCTCTTCTTTTGGCGGGGGTATTGGCTACGCGTGTTTTTCTGCATCGCGCTAGTCAGACGGTGAGTCGCAAAAGCTCCTTTTCCCACTGCGGGTGCCCCTGTGTATCGCACCCATTTTCGATGTCATCGTAGCCTGCGTGTCCCACGCGTACGCGTTATTCGTGTTACTGGGTGCCACTGCGTACTGCGGGAGGTTTAATCCACGCACGTAGGCTGCAGGGTTGCGTGCACGGTTTTACTGCAGTTTTGGGGTGCCTGAGCGTTGCGTGACCCGTCAACACATCACCGGGGTCACATACAGCCTTGCAGGTGCAGGGGGGCTGTTAACATCTTGCTTCCCACCCCCTTCACCCCAATTGCCCAGGTCAATTGTGCTGTACACCTCCCATTGGCACCACTCCATCTGTGCCAGCACTATTACATCTGTGCCATGGTAGGGAGGCCACCAAAGGTGAGGGGCGCCTCAGCTGGGCGTACTCCTCGTGGCGGGCGTGGTCGGGGACGTGGCCGTGGTGACCAGGGAGTAGGGGGACTCCAGGGTGTCCAGGGCAGCCACAGAGGGGGAAGAGGCAGGGGTGCGCCACTTGAGCACAATGTTGTGCCATGTGTTGATGCAGCCATGCCACCACCCCCTGTGGTTCAGGGGGATGCAGCACCTGCATCTGGCACTGGCACCCGTATGACCCGGCAGTCCGTTCCATCGACTGCCACGGGCCCAAGGGTAGCGGTAGCTGCAGGTGCAGCTGTGGACACCGCCACCCAGGCTCAGGGTCTGCCAGCGCAGGCTGCGTTGGCACTTGAAGAGCCCTTAGTAGATCTCCAACAGGCCAGGGGGGAAACCATTGGGGCAGGCCGGGCTGCTCAGACCAAGACACGTGTCCCTGGGGCAGTCATGTCATCTGCTGCCCCGAACAGCCGGGTGTTGGCAAGTGCATTGGCAGATGCACCCAACAGCACCCCGGTTGTGAGTCTGCCAACCAGGACCGTTGCGGTCAATGACCCTGCCACAGCTGATGTTGCTGCGCAGGGTCCATTAGTGGGCACCCAGCTGCCACTGACACAAGTCAGGCCTTTGGTCATCCCTCCACCTGCCACTCCCTCGGCTCAATCCACCCAACCCACTGGCCATACTGGTCAGGGCGGCATTAGCCAGCCAGGGTCTGCGCCACAGTCCAAGAGGAGGAAGGTTGCATCTGCAGCACAGGCTGGGACCCCACACACAGCCACGACCTCCTCCACTTCGAGGAAGAAGCCTTTCTGTAAGCAGGAACTGGACTTCCTCGTGGACTACGTGTGGGGACACAGCCGTGACATGCTAGTGGGTGCCAATAGTCAGACTACGGCTGCCCAACGTGACACCCACTGGAAGCATGTTGCGGAACATGTCAGTTCATTCGGCCATGAGGTGTACACGGCGCAGGAGTGCAAAAAGCGCTGGAATGACATCAAGCGCAGCACTAAGGCCAAGCGTGCCTCAAATTACAACTTGACTCTGGTGACTGGCGGTGGGCCTGCACCAGAGGAGGAAGAACTCACTCCGCATGAGGCTCTCGTTGCGGAGTTCATACCACCAGAATTGGTCGAAGGTGTGGGAGAGATGCTGGACTTTGATGCCCACTCCAGTGAGTGTTGATGCGTAGTTGTTGAGGACGTGTGTGTTTCACTTGTGGGATGTGTTGTGCATGATTGCTGCTACATGTGACGTGTACATGGTTCTGATGTGTAAGTAATGCAATGCCACCGTCATGCATGTCTCCTCTGCCTGCATGCGGGACTCCATGTGGCCATGCTCCCTTGCCCCTCCTCCGCCACTCTGCACCCCAGTTCCACCTTTGCACTGGTCTGCTACATTCTTGCCAATCTGTAGTTTCTTGTTCATGTGTCCTGTGTAGATGCTAACTTCCAGCTTAGAAAGTGCCAGACAAATGCCGTGTGGTACAGCCTTAGTACTCGATACAGGGTATCCCACTTGTACTGTGCATGGGTCAGATGTCCCGCAGGGACATGAGTGCCCATTCATGCTCCATGTGCATTGCACGCATGCCCCTATGTGTCCTTGACTGGATGATCACTGTAATATGAGTCCTTGGTTACATACATTGCCTGCCATATTATCGGCCTCCCCATGTCAACTGTGGCTCAGTCCTGCGTTGCACACATGTTTAGGCTCTGACAATCTGTGTGGCTCACAGGCCTCAGCCTGTTCAATGGCCAATGACTCTGTCCAACTCTTGTCGTGTCTTCTTCACACGTGGCCGGCCTCCGGATCTTCCATCATGTGTCCTGCCCACTGTCCCAGCATCATTTGCAGTGTTGTAATTTAAATCACATTAAGCTGTTGATGCCAGTCAACACTGCTTGTCAATACACAGGTGTATGGTCAGCCTTTTGATACCATGCTAGGCATCCCTGCTTTGGTACTGGGGTGGAGGGGTGCTTGCCTTCTAGACATGGTACACTTTGAATACACAATGCACGTGATGTCTGATTTTGACATTGCACTGCCTTCACATTTCCTGGCACACACCATGGAGTGCTTGTACATGTAGGTAGTGAGTGGCGTACACATTTTCTGCACTGCATAGACCCACTTCCATGCAAACTGCCACCTTTCAACAGGTCTGATCACAGAAGCTATTCTAAGTAGACCCAGCATGCATGCCGGGTCATATGTTGTGTGTCACATGTCTGCCGGATGCCTTTGCTGTCGGTGTGTGTGTGTGTGTTGTGTGCTTCTGACATGTGTAGTGATCTTTTCCTCTCTATTTTTCAGGTGATGACGCAATGGATGCAGAGGATGGTGTTGTCATGCCAGACACAGGGTTGGTAAGACCACATCAACCCGGCACTAGTGGGGGTCGTGGGGTGGTAGGCCACGAAAACCCCCAAGTGCTGCAGTCCATCCTGTCTCTGGCTGCCTATGAGTCCAGCCTTGATGACGACTCTGACGTCCATGTTGAGTTGGATGAGCATCAAGTCCATGTGTCAGGGGTGAGTGATTCTGATGTGGACACTCCTCTGTCTGCGACACCTGCACTGAGGGATCAGACAGTCTTGGTTCCTCCGCCCGTGGTGGATCGGGACGCAGGGTCACCCTCCACACCAGTCACTGATGTGCCTGGGACATCACGTCGACGGGGGCATGTAATCGTGCAGCCGCAGGCGGTGCCAACACAGCGAGGACCCCCGGTCCTTGGGTCCCGCAGGGGTCAAGCCCGGCAACGCGGTCACCGCGCGCAACCGCTGTATACTGAGTGGGAGCAAGACATGACTGCCAATTCCGAACGGCAGGGGGCAGCAATGGAGAACATCGCTGACAGCATGGAGCGTGTGGCCCGATCTGTGCTCCCCCCTGCTAGGCAGGTGCTTCTCCAGCAGCAGGCGGCACGGTCCACGGCCCGCTCGCTCAGGCTGGGCATGGCGGCCTCAGACAGGGCACGCCAGGCTGAAATGTCGTCTCTGCGTCAAGCAATTGCTGCTCACGCAGAGGCGCACATGGATGCCCTGAGGGAGGAGTATGCCTCCCTCAGATCCACTCTGGGTGTCCTTATGATGTCCCAGAGGCAGCAGGCAGAGGAGAGGTTTGCACAGCTTGAGCGCACCATCTCGGCTGAGCTACAGGCTTGCCGGGAGGTGCAGCGGTTGTCCAGCCAGGCCTTGCAGGAGGAACTCCGTGTTACACGTGCTACCTTGCAAGAGGAAGCACGTGTATCACGTGAGGTTCTGCATGCAGACCTATGTAACATCGCCACACAGAACCAGGCTCACCTGTCCGGCAGACTTGCTGCCGACGAGGGGCAAGCTGCGGCTAGGCGTGGCCAGGCTACTG
Source organism: Ambystoma mexicanum (assembly GCF_040938575.1). Taxonomy (NCBI): domain Eukaryota; kingdom Metazoa; phylum Chordata; class Amphibia; order Caudata; family Ambystomatidae; genus Ambystoma; species Ambystoma mexicanum. The sequence continues at coordinate 544,048,200 of NC_090936.1, forward strand.
TGCCACGTCCTCCTTTACAGGATGAGCCAGACTCGGATCTCCCACATAGGTCGTGCTGTGAAGGCGTTGAGCCCATGGAGGTATTTTTTTTTGGCTCAGCATCATCGCATGTGGATGTTGAGCAGCACCCTGTACCTCCCCCCTCCTGGGTGCCTCCCCTCCCCCCCGGGTCGTATGTGGCCATTTTTGATTTTTCTTTTAGTTTAGTTAGTTAAGTTTCTGTTTGATAGTTAGTTTAAATAGGTAATGTAGGTTTTCCATAGTTAGTGTAATTAGTTAATAGTTGAGTTAGTTTAAAATTTGTAGTCTATTGTGCTTTCATGTGACAGTGCGGTGCCTTGTGGTTTTTGAAGGCATCCACTGTCTGTTCCAGCTGGGCCCTTCATGGTTGTCCTGTGTATGTGTTTGCTGCTTGGGTTCCTTGACTCACATATGCCACTCCTGCCTCCCTTATCCATGGGCTCGCAAGGATGGTTCGGTGTTACAGAATTTTACACAAGGGCTTTGGACTGTCATATCTGTGGCATGTCTGGTGCTTTTTGACTTGTGTTGACACCCCTAGTGGGGATGATTTAGGTGTAATTGTCCACTGTTCAGCTTTTGCTAGATGGGGTGTGTCATGATTAATGTGGACATTGATTGCTATGCATTGTGTATTATGTTTCATATCTTTCCTGTACACGTGCTTGTTGCAAATCATGCTGTAGATAGTGTTCCACACTTTGGAGGTGAAAGACGGACTGATGGTGTGATTTGTGATGTGACTCTCTGACATGGTCAAGTAATGAGATGCCTGATGAGACACACACAGATCACTTTGATGCATTAATCATGTGTTTCATGCACTTTCTGCAGGGGGATGAGGCACCAGAGCACCTTTGCCAGCAGACATGGGCCATTGGACGACGGAATTCCTGACCCGTTTGTTGGTGCCCACATGCACATGTGTGCACGAGCAGAGCCACAGTGATTGCAGACCCACATCCTAGAACTGCTGACATGTTCCAAGGAACTCCAGGCAAGGTGAGCATCACAGGGGGGCCACGAGACAGCAAAGCTTGCACCAGGCGAGTTGCACATGCAGGCTTAGTCACAGCACTGAGGGTGAGCTTAGACAAATATTGGTGTTGAAGCACACAATGCAGCTCAGATGTGTTTGTGGACTGATGGCTGTTGATAGTAGGGTTGTCTGGGACACATGCGGGGGCAGTGGCACATACCCTGCGGTACACCAAGGTTCATTGAGGCACTTGTATCAACCATGTAGCCTTCCAAGACATGGAAAGGGGCAGCTCACAGGGACATACAGCAAGGGACATACTCGGGTGCAGTGCATGTCTATTCCACGTACTTCATGATAAATGCACTGGCAACTTTGTTTTGGTCATGGTGGTACGCAACTTGCTCTGTAGTCATGGCTTGCCATATGGGTCTGTCTGCTTACCCAGGGAACATTGCATGTTGTGTGAATTGTGACACATTGGTGTTCCATTTGCCACGCACCCACCAGCGGCTGACTTACTGCATTGACTGTGAATGACCCGTCACAGGGGTGATGTTATATATGGGTACGAAGCATGGAGCACAGATTGTCTGTTTGTAGAGTAGTTTGTTGTTATGGGGCATGTTTTGTGTTGTGTTTTTGTGTAATTGGCACGTACAGGTTGCTGACTGTGTCTCTCTTTGCAGCATTGCAGTGCTCCTGTAACCGGACCTGAGAGTGCGCAGGCAGGAGGCCAGCACTCAAAACCAGAGCTAAGTGTCTTGTTGTTTTTCTTACAAACTGCCCTGCATAGGCTTGCTGGGGAGTGTACTGATGCATGGATGTATGTGTGGTCCTATTTGGTATGTTTTTTACCCTAATCATCCGTGATCCTATGCAATTTTGAAACCTGTACCCTCTACCCGGTGTTCCTGCTTCCCGTGCCTATCCAAGCAACGTTCCCTGACCCTCTTTCCCCACTGGGGTTGCGGATGCCTGTGTAAGCCCCAAACTTGCAGGCGCCAAAACCCTAGAGGGGGTGGTTGGTTCGTACCACTCCTGAGCCTGGACTACAGAAGGCCAAGACAATGATGTCCAAGTTTGTTTGGATTGTGCATGTGTTCATGCAGGTTGTACATTTTCGTGCATTCCCTAGTTTCATGTGTCATTCCTACTCCCCTCACCTGCCACGCATTCCAGTCATCCAGTGTGTCTACACCTGTCCCGACTGCATATCCCTGAACCTCATTCCGCACCAGGATCTCAGGGGCCTGTGTAAGTTTGACCTTGCAGGCACCCGGGACATGGTGTGGGTGGTTGTTTCATGAGACTCCGGCGCCTGTACAGGGGACCTGTGACAGTACACATCCATTCATGGTGCATCATCCTATGTCATGTACCACACGTCTCACATCCTGTCGTGACATTGTTTTGCTGTGCTACCTTGGTTGTTGCATCATTGTGGTAGTACTTGGCCTTTGAGACGTACTGCTACGTCAAGTCATCTACTGGAGGGTGTTTGGGTTCCTTTTCATGCCTTGGATTATGTGATTTTGGAAATGAGTGTGGATTCTGAGGGTTCAGGCATCTCTTTACACACAAGGTGGGAGATGGACACGAAGGGTAAAGGTGATCCTGTGGCCAGGTGGGAATGAGGGTTGGAGGCTCCATGACCCAGGTGCAGTTGTTCAGTGGGTCATGGTCATTTGCGAGGGGGGGGGTTGTTGTTGATAGTTGCGTTGCCCTGCAGTGTGATGGGAACTCTGACATTGTAATGTTGTTGTCCTATGTACATGTTGTGTTCTGCTGATCAATGCCTGTTCATGTGTTGTGTTTTCCTTTCAGGTGCAAGGGGATAGTAGTGGTTTAACATGCTGGGGTGTACACATGGTGGATGTTCACATGTGATGTGTAGGGAACACTGATGGTCACTTGAGTGCACATGCATATGTGGAGTGCATGTCCTTGCAGAACCACACACTTGCACTCGGATGCACTCCATGTACTCCCACCCTTGCATATCCACGTGTACACTGTTTGCCTTCTGGTGCCCACTGTGTCCCGGCAGCACATGTTCTGTGACCGATTATGGTTCCAGTACATGCCTAATTTGATGTTTGATGTAGTCTGTCACTTAGATGTGATGCTCAGGGTGTGCATCACACGCAATGGCTGTTCACTGTGCTGTGCGCTGAGCAGTGTGATGCAGGAGTAGGACACTGCACACATGAGCTGCAGTGTTGATTTTGCAATGCATAATGTGCATATAGACAGGCATTCATTGTGATGTTACGTCTACGACTGTTGTAATGCATTTGGAATCGACTTATTTTGGGTGGGACATTTTGTTGGTCTGTCATTTCATCGGATTCCGGGTCAGGCATCATTGTCCGATGCCACTGTACATTTAGGACATGGCAATGTGTACCTTATCGTTACTCGGTCGGTGTATGGGTATTGCTTGCCATGTCATGTTGATGTTTGGGAGGGTTTGACTGACATGACAGTGATGGCCATGGCCTGTTTTGCAGGTGTGTGTGATGCACACCTTGCATGTCCAGGTCATCCGCTTCTCAGAGCAACTAGCTGGGGGTAGGTTTCTCTCCGCAGCAGGGCCCTCCCCCTCGAACAGACTTCCTGCCTGACTTGAACTTGAGGGGAACCATCTCCAGTTCTGGAAGCACCTCAAGACCTTCCTCTTTGCTTCTGCTTACTCTCTGCCTCTCCCTTGCAGAATTCTTCACTGGAACTGCACAGGAGCTGCAACTGGGACACTCTCACCAACCTCGGTCCCTGGGCCAGCCACTGTCCACTTGCACTGCCACCCTGGCAACCCCTGCACTGCAGTACTGTCTCTCTATCCCTACAGCCATCCCTTCCCAGCACTTGTCTGCACTTACCTTTGCAGTTGCCACCAGGTGACCTATGTATTATTTTTTTGGCCTACTTCCCCTGTACTGGACTCCCCCCCACACTTCCCCTTGCACTTTTCCCTTCCCCCTACCCCTGCACTTGCACAATCTCAATGACACCTGGCCTAGTAGTACCGTTCTCTGTGTTCCCTTGTCCCCCCCCCTGCCTCATTGTGCCTTGGAATACTTGTGTATGGCTCATGTCATGTCACATGTCATATGTGTGCATTTTGGTTACACAGGATAGCTTGTGTTTAAGTAGCTAGGGATGCAGACGATGTGGCACTTCCATGGCAACTATCTCAGGGTGGTAGGGTTGTGACAGTCGACTGTCACTTTGTCATCATCGATTGTCACCTGGTATGTGCCAGGCCTGTGTGCACTACGCATGGGTGGGAGTTTAGGTGAAAAATGTGGCCACAAGCTGGGTCCGGGCTTCCTCGCCACATGCCCTGTCCCCTCCCATGGGCAGCGCCTGTGCCTGTGGTTGGGGATGTGGGGGCACCACCATGTCCACCGGGACGCCCTGCCGTGTTGCAACATTGTGCAGGACACATGCTGCCACAATGATCCTGCACACAACTGGTGGTGCATAGAGTAGTTGCCCACCAGAGCGGTCAAGGGAGCGGAAACGTGACTTGAGCACTCCGAATGTGCGCTCCACTATGCCCCTGGTTGCAATATGGGCAGCGTTGTATCTTACCTGGGGTGGTGTGGTGGGGTTCCGGATTGGCGTCATCATGTGGTTGCTCAGAGGGTAGGCACTGTCCCCTGGGGAGGTGATAATTATTGAGATTATTAGGGTTGGTATATTTGTCTGTGTGTGACTTGCATGCATGTGCAAGGGCATTTGTACTGACCTAGGAGCCATGTGACGCCATGCTGCCCAACTTCCAGGGCCCGGCTCAGGGCGGACATTCTGTATATGAAACTGTCATGGGTGGAGCCAGGGTAGTTTGCATAGACAGAGGTGATGATTCCCTTTGCATCGCATACCACCTGTACATTGATGGAATGCCAGTGCTTGCGGTTTCGGTAGATGTGCTCAGTGGCCCTAGGTGGACGTAGGGCCACATGGGTGCAATCTATGGCACCGAGCACTTTGGGGAAGTGTGCCACCCTGAAAAAATCCAGGACAACGGCCTGCCTTTCTGCGGGTGTTCTGGGCATGTATATGTGCCTGCGGACTGAGGGGCGCGCTGTCATGATTGCCAGTACCTGGTGTAGGCAGCGTGACTGCGTGGCCTGTGAGACCCCCCCCACTATGGCAGTGGTCCGCTGAAACGACCCAGTGGCCAAAAAATGCAAGACATTGAGCAGCTTCTCCAAGGGGCTCAATGCTTGGGAGCAAAGGGTGGGGGATGTGAGGTCATCTTCCCACTCCCCGACCAGGTCTAGGATGATATGGGGTGGAAACCTATACCTGCCGTAGACCTGGTCGTCAGGCATCCCAAAAAGGCTTGTCCGTGGTGCAAAAATGCGTGCCCTGGCTATTCTCCTCCTCCTGCGGTGTCCCACAATCAGTGCAGCAACAAATGGGGCATTCATCGTCGCTGTATATACGCGTTTGTTGTTTGCGCGCACTTTTATGCTGTGCGCGGGCGCGGGACGCCTCCGTGTGGGGGACTCGTTGGTTTCCCGTATTCGGGTGTCATTGCGTGTGATCGGAGGGGAGCGAGCGTACACGCGATTGGCCTGGGTACGTGTGTTTCGGGGTGCGCGGGTAGTTCCACACGCCATTGGCCTGGGTACGTGTGTTTCGGGGTGCGCGGGTAGTTCCACACGCCATTGGCCTGGGTACGTGTGTTTCGGGGTGCGCGGGTAGTTCCACACGCCATTGGCCTGGGTACGTGTGTTTCGGGGTGCGCGGGTAGTTCCACACGCCATTGGCCTGGGTACGTGTGTTGCGGGGTGCCGTGAACTTTCACACGCGATTGGTTGAAATCCACGTGTGTTCTGTCATCACGTGCAATGAGGGATACTCCCTCGCACGTCACGTCACAGATGCGCTCACGCGCTGAGGGCCTTTGGTCCAATGAAAATGCGTATGCGTGCAGACGCGCTTACGCGCTAAGGGCCTTTCCTCGAATTACACGCTGACGTGCAGAATTTTCACGTGCCAAATCACTCTGTATCAAGCTGGCCACGCGTAAGCACACGGAAGACCACGCTCCTGCCCAGAAGGCCGAACTACTGCCCCCCAGAGCCCCGAGCACGCTCCCACCTGCCATCTGCTGCTGCCTGACTGCCTGCTGCCCACGTGCCCTGCCATTTGCTGCCTGCACATCAGCCAGGGGTGCTGTTGGTGTGACCACCCCTGCTGGAACCAAAGACTCCCGACTGGGATTCCATCGCTCCACAGCCCAGCCCCAGGACCCAGTTGCCCACCCACTCCTGCCTCTGGGGTTGTCATGTCGGGGCAAACTCCATCTGTGACCACTGACAACCCCCGGCCAGAGAGGCAGAGGGGCACCAGCTTCAGTGCCACCGAAGTTGGTGTCCTGGTGGAGCAAGTCCTGGGGCAGTATGATGCCCTCTTCGGAAGTTCCCGCGCCGACAAGGAAGGACGGACTCGGATCTGGACTGACATCGTGACTGCCATCAACGCGGAGGGGGTGGCAGTCCGCGACTTCCAACATGTCAAGAAGCGCTGGGAGGACTTCAGGTCCAGGACCCTGAACAAGGCCCGGCGCCTCTTGAAGGCAGCGGATGCCAAGGGGCGCCGGGGCCACTTGTCGGAGGAACAGATGAGGGTCCTGGAACACATATCCCCAGCGCTCCACGTCCAGGTCCTTGAGAGGCAGACCCGTCTGGAGTCGAGCGGTGAGTGTACATGCATCCTGATTGTGAGCAGTGCGTGTGGTGATTGTTCAGTAGTGTGCAGGTTGCACATCTGTTTGTATGGGGTCGAGTATGGGTGCGGGTGTACAGGGCCGTGGGGCTGACACATGCGAGGGCTGTAATGTGTGAGACATGGATGGTGCCTGTGTGTGTGGGCTTGCATGCCAAATGCAGTTGTGTGGGCACACAAGTTTGTATGAATGTGTATGTGAGTAGACATGTCCGTGATGTCACGCATGTATGTTGTTTTCAGCTGCATGTATCAGCGCTGTGTACATGTGCATGTGTGTGTATTTGACAAGGGTGCAACAGTGATGCAACATGGATGCATGTGACAGCGGTATGTGGAAGCCTGATGGGCAGATGTGACATGGATGCCCGTCTGAACACTGCGACACTTGCCAGAGGTGTACACATGCATGCAAGTGTGGTGGTGTGTGTACATGTGTGGTGCACTTCCTGTGTTGCATGTGATGTCTGGCTCACCTTTGGCTGCTCATGCTGTTGTATGTGTATGGATGGTGTTGGCAGTTGCGATATGGCTGTGGTATGGCTCGTGTGTGCGAGTTGTAATGACATGTGTGTTGGGGATCGTGATGACATGTCTGAGGTTTGCCAATGCCACTCATGTACAACTGTCATGTGTGTATGTGTCCATTGTACATTGCCCTGATGCGTGTGTTTTGTTTCTCCCTGTCTGCAGCGTCAACTGATGAAGAGGGCGGAGAAGGTGCTGTGGAGCACAGCAGCGGGGATCCCACCGCCAGCCGGAGACGCAAGGCCCGGCTCCCCTCCCATGTTGTCATCTCGTCGGGGAGTGAGGAGTCCGGTGCCGCGTCCCAGGCCGCAGCTGCCGGGGGGAGGTCCAAGAGGCGGAGGTTGCAGTTGGACTCCTCGGCAGCAGAAGGGGTAGCTGGGACCCCACAGGGCCCAACGGGGGAAGATGGCACAGAGTCATCCAGGTTGGTGGGGGGTTTGGTGGAGGAGGAGGCCGTGCAAGCACCATAGACGGGGTCTGGGGGTGGGGATCCCACTGGTGCTAGTGGTGCAGTGCAGGACCAGGGACAGGAGGCAGCACAGGCCGCCGCGGAGGTGCCTGTGTGCAATCCTGTCCCTGATCCTGTCCCTGCATCATCTTGCACCAGCAGGGATGCCTATGTCCAGACCAGTTTTCAGGCAGGGGATGAGCTGATGTCAACTGGCCTTCCTCTGCCTGCGGACGTGGCTATCCAGGCCCGGGTTGAGCCTGTCCTGGCTGGTGTGGCGTTGCGTCAACGGGCCATGCGAGGTGACCTGCAGTCTTTTCATGAAGAGACTGCACGTCATCTCGAATGGCTCGTTGACCACGTCAGCCTGCTGGGACAGGTCACCCAGGCCGGATTCCTCCGTCTGATGGGGCTTGCCACGACCCCCTCCTCAGCTGGACCCCCTACGCGCCAGTCGTACTCTGTGCCATCTTCCCACCCATCAGTCACCTGGGTGCCCTGTGGAGCTGCCTCTGACGGTGCGGCCAGGCTGGTGGAGGAGGCATCCCTGCCACAGTCGGGAGTCGGACGTCCAGCAGGGGTGGCCACGTCAACGACTGCACCCCAGCCGGCGGAGGATGTGCAGGCAGCAGGAGGCAGTGCAGGGGCAGAGGCACAGCAGCAGCAGCACCATGGTGGGAGCCATGAAGGCTCGGGGCCTTTGAAATCGGAGGGGCAGGCATCGGCCGGAGGGCAGGAGGACCCAGGACAAAAAGTGTCTTCCGTGTGGCAGCGGTTGGGCCACGCCATAGATGCGGAGCGGCAGCGGGCGGAAGAGGCACGGCTCTCAATGGTCAGGGCGGAGAACTCCATGCAGAGGGCCCTGAGGCGGGCCGAGTGCCTCGAGGCAATCCGCAGGGGTTTGGAGGTGGACACGTCGACGGCCCTGCGGACCCTCGGGGCCATGGAGGAGGACCGCCTCCGGGACATTGAGGAGGAGTTTGATGATGCCCTGGCCCGGCACATCCAGAAGTGAGCCGTGGAACTAGCCCGCTGCCCTTGTACATAGTTATGTAGGTAGTGTTAGGTTTCATTTTTGTTTTTGTTTCATTTGGACCTTTTGGACATTGGCCACATTTTTGTATATATTTTTTTTATTAGTTAGTGTAGTTAGATAGGTTTCCTTTATTTTGTTGGGATAATGGACCCTGGCTTCTTGCATTGTACATAGTTGTAGACTTGTACATACTTTCTTTTTTAAGATTCTCCATGGATCAATGGCTTTTATTTTTATTTCCCATTGGATTTTGTTTTGTGGACATTGACTTTGTACAACATTACTTTGGATTTCAATATTCTTTTTTTTTTTAATTTTGAACGGACATGCTTCTTTTCATTTTTTTACATTCACATTTCTGTTTCTTCATTTTTGATTCTATTCATGTTTCCTTTAATACATTATTTTTTTGTTGAACTTCAATGTGCGGTATCTCATTGTTTTCATGCATTTCATGTTATGTGTTTTGAGATTCACTGACACCCATTGGGTGTATGAGAGGGACATGTGTTTGTTTCGGAACTTGCAATTGGTGTTCTGTGATGTAATTGCAAATTATGAGTGGGTGGATGCAATACTCGGGTGGGTGTTTTGCATTTGGGGGCTGACCATAGAGACCAGGGTTCTGGATTGTGATGACATGTTGGGTGGGGAACATGAGTTGGACATGGGTGGGGGCCTGGTGGAGGCTGCCCCTGCACTGCTGGGGGGTGGGGGTGCTGGGAGACATGGGTGGGGGCCTGGTGGAGGCTGCCCCTGCACTGCTGGGGGGTGGGGGTGCTGGGAGGCATGGGTTGGACATGGGTGGGGGCCTGCTGGCAGGTGCCCCACAGTGCTGGGGGGTGGGGGTGGTGGGAGACATGGGTGGGGGCCTGGTGGAGGCTGCCCCTGCACTGCTGGGGGGTGGGGGTGCTGGGAGACATGGGTTGGACATGGGTGGGGGCCTTCTGGCAGGTGCCCCACAGTGCTGGGGGGTGGGGGTGGTGGGAGACATGGGTGGGGGCCTGGTGGAGGCTGCCCCTGCACTGCTGGGGGGTGGGGGTGGTGGGAGACATGGGTGGGGGCCTGGTGGAGGCTGCCCCTGGTGACTGGGGGGTGGGGGTGGTGGGAGACATGGGTGGGGGCCTGGTGGAGGCTGCCCCTGCACTGCTGGGGGGTGGGGGTGCTGGGAGACATGGGTGGGGGCCTGGTGGAGGCTGCCCCTGGTGACTGGGGAGTGGGGGTGGTGGGAGACATGGGTGGGGGCCTGGTGGAGGCTGCCCCTGCACTGCTGGGGGGTGGGGGTGCTGGGAGACATGGGTGGGGGCCTTGTGGAGGCTGCCCCTGGTGGCTGGGGGGTGGGGGTGGTGGGAGACATGGGTGGGGGCCTGGTGGAGGCTGCCCCTGGTGGCTGGGGGGTGGGGGTGGTGGGAGACATGAGTTGGACATGGGTGGGGGCCTGCTGGCAGGTGCCCCACAGTGCTGGGGGGTGGGGGTGCTGGGAGACATGAGTTGGACATGGGTGGGGGCCTGCTGGCAGGTGCCCCACAGTGCTGGGGGGTGGGGGTGCTGGGAGACATGAGTTGGACATGGGTGGGGGCCTTGTGGAGGCTGCCCCTGGTGACTGGGGGGGTGGGGGTGGTGGGAGACATGGGTGGGGGCCTGGTGGAGGGTGCCCCACAGTGCTGGGGGGTGGGGGTGGTGGGAGACATGAGTTGGACATGGGTGGGGGCCTTGTGGAGGCTGCCCCTGGTGACTGGGGGGTGGGGGTGGTGGGAGACATGGGTGGGGGCCTGGTGGAGGCTGCCCCTGGTGACTGGGGGGTGGGGGTGGTGGGAGACATGGGTGGGGGCCTGGTGGAGGCTGCCCCTGCACTGCTGGGGGGTGGGGGTGCTGGGAGACATGGGTTGGACATGGGTGGGGGCCTGCTGGCAGGTGCCCCACAGTGCTGGGGGGTGGGGGTGGTGGGAGACATGAGTTGGACATGGGTGGGGGCCTGCTGGCAGGTGCCCCACAGTGCTGGGAGGTGGGGGTGGTGGGAGACATGGGTGGGGGCCTGGTGGAGGCTGCCCCTGCACTGCTGGGGGGTATGGGTGCTGGGAGACATGGGTTGGACATGGGTGGGGGCCTGGTGGAGGCTGCCCCTGCACTGCTGGGGGGTGGGGGTGCTGGGAGGCATGGGTGGGGGCCTGGTGGAGGCTGCCCCTGGTGACTGGGGGGGTGGGGGTGCTGGGAGACATGGGTGGGGGCCTGGTGGAGGCTGCCCCTGCACTGCTGGGGGGTGGGGGTGGTGGGAGACGTGGGTGGGGGCCTGGTGGAGGCTGCCCCTGGTGACTGGGGGGTGGGGGTGGTGGGAGACATGGGTGGGGGCCTGGTGGAGGCTGCCCCTGCACTGCTGGGGGGTGGGGGTGCTGGGAGACATGGGTGGGGGCCTGGTGGAGGCTGCCCCTGGTGACTGGGGGTGGTGGGAGACATGGGTGGGGGCCTGGTGGAGGCTGCCCCTGCACTGCTGGGGGGTGGGGGTGCTGGGAGACATGGGTGGGGGCCTGGTGGAGACTGCCCCTGCACTGCTGGGGGGTGGGGGTGGTGGGAGACATGGGTGGGGGCCTGGTGGAGGCTGCCCCTGGTGACTGGGGGGCGGGGGTGCTGGGAGACATGGGTGGGGGCCTGGTGGAGGCTGCCCCTGCACTGCTGGGGGGTGGGGGTGGTGGGAGACATGGGTGGGGGCCTGGTGGAGGCTGCCCCTGCACTGCTGGGGGGTGGGGGTGCTGGGAGACATGGGTGGGGGCCTGGTGGAGGCAGCCCCTGGTGACTGGTGACTGGGGGTGGTGGGAGACATGGGTGGGGGCCTGGTGGAGGCTGCCCCTGCACTGCTGGGGGGTGGGGGTGCTGGGAGACATGGGTGGGGGCCTGGTGGAGACTGCCCCTGCACTGCTGGGGGGTGGGGGTGGTGGGAGACATGGGTGGGGGCCTGGTGGAGGCTGCCCCTGGTGACTGGGGGGCGGGGGTGCTGGGAGACATGGGTGGGGGCCTGGTGGAGGCTGCCCCTGCACTGCTGGGGGGTGGGGGTGGTGGGAGACATGGGTGGGGGCCTGGTGGAGGCTGCCCCTGCACTGCTGGGGGGTGGGGGTGCTGGGAGACATGGGTGGGGGCCTGGTGGAGGCAGCCCCTGGTGACTGGGGGGTGGGGGTGGTGGGAGACATGGGTGGGGGCCTGGTGGAGGCTGCCCCTGCACTGCTGTGGGGTGGGGGTGCTGGGAGACATGGGTTGGACATGGGTGGGGGCCTGCTGGCAGGTGCCCCACAGTGCTGGGGGGTGGGGGTGGTGGGAGATATGGGTGGGGGCCTGGTGGAGGCTGCCCCTGCACTGCTGGGGGGTGGGGGTGCTGGGAGACATGGGTTGGACATGGGTGGGGGCCTGCTGGCAGGTGCCCCACAGTGCTGGGGGGTGGGGGTGGTGGGAGACATGGGTGGGGGCCTGGTGGAGGCTGCCCCTGGTGGCTTGGGGTGCAAGGGGACATGCGTTGGTGGGCAGTAGTGCTAGTTGATATGTGGGTTGGCTGGTGGGCATTGCCAAGGTGGATGGGGTGCCTGCAGGACATGTGCTGGGTAGGCCCCTGTGGTGTGAGCCACCTGCAGGGGCCGTGGAGGGTGTAGAGGGTGCAATTCACGTGTGCTGCTCCCCGCGCACCCCTGTAATACACATACCCTGATAATATCGCATGTGTAACTTCCCGCGCACCCCCGAAATACACGTACCCCGCTCAATCGCATATTTGACTTCCCGCGCACCCCCGAAATACACTTACCCCGCTCAATCGCGTGTGGAACTTCCCGCGCACCCCTGAAATCCACGTACCCGGCCAAATCGCGTGTGGAACTTCCCACGCACCCCTGAAATCCACGTACCCGGCCAAATCGCGTGTGGAACTTCCCGCGCACCCCCGGAATACACGTACCCCGCTCATTCGCGTGTGTAACTTCCCGCGCACCCCCGGAATACACGTACCTCGCTCAATCGCGTGTGTAACTTCCCGCGCACTCTCGGAATACACGTACACCGCTCAATCGCGTGTGGAACTTCCCGCGCACCCCTGAAATCCACGTACCCGGCCAAATCGCGTGTGGAACTTCCCGCACACCCCTGAAATCCACGTACCCGGCCAAATCGCGTGTGTAACTTCCCGCGCACCCCCGAAATACATGTACCCCGCTCAATCGCATATTTGACTTCCCGCGCACCCCCGAAATACACGTACCCCGCTCAATTGCGTGTGTAACTTCCCGCGCACCCCCAGAATACACGTACCTCGCTCAATCGCGTGTGTAACTTCCCGCGCACCCCCGGAATACACGTACCTCGCTCAATCGCATATTTGACTTCCCGCGCACCCCCGAAATACATGTACCCCGCTCAATCGCGTGTGTAACTTCCCGCGCACCCCCAGAATACACGTACCTCGCTCAATCGCGTGTGTAACTTCCCGCGCACTCCCAGAATACACGTACCCCGCTCAATCGCGTGTGGAACTTCCCGCGCACCCCTGAAATCCACGTACCCGGCCAAATCGCGTGTGGAACTTCCCGTGCACCCCTGAAATCCACGTACCCGGCCAAATCACGTGTGTAACTTCCCGCGCACCCCCGAAATACACGTACCCCGCTCAATCGCATATTTAACTTCCCGCGCACCCCCGAAATACACGTACCCCGCTCAATCGCGTGTGTAACTTCCCGCGCACCCCCGGAATACACGTACCTCGCTCAATCGCGTGTGTAACTTCCCGCGCACCCCCGGAATACACGTACCCCGCTCAATCGCGTGTGTAACTTCCCGCGCACCCCCGGAATACACGTACCCCGCTCAATCGCGTATTTAACTTCCCGCGGCACCACTTTTTTGATGCGCTGGGACTCTACCGCCTGCCTTCGTGTGGCGGCCGTGTTTCAGCTTGTGCGTGGCTTTGGCTGTGCGTGGCTTTGCCCTATTCCATTCCATGAATACGTGTGGTTCGAGTGCGTGTGGGCGTTCCCTCTGCTTCCGTGCAGTACATCCCCAGTTACGCCCTTATTTTCGCGTGTTGTTCCCCATTCCGCGCGTTACGCCCCATGTCCCGCCCACTTTCTAGTGTGTGCGCTGAGGTTGTGCGCTTTCACTGTGCGCGTCGCGCACGCCTTTCGCGATGTTGCAGTGACTTGTGCACCATGCACGGGTTTGGCGCACATCCCGCGGTGAACACGCGCAGGGACTTCCATGAATCGCACGCGTGCGTGTGCGCCTGTTTTTTTCCGCTTGCGCATGCTTGCGCATGCTTGCGCCTAGATTTTCGGCGCACGTTTGTTCCATGAATCGGCCCCCATGTGTCAGTATGAAGATAAAGAAGACTTAACTATACTACAATCAAAACTAAACAATGAGCAAAGTAGCATTTTTCAAGAAGTAACAAAACAAATTGCACATGGTGTAAAACATGAAAATAAAGAATGTTCCTGCCATAATTATAAACCTATACTACTGTACATCAGTGGTGAAGCTGGTTCTGGCAAAACATTCCTAATCAAAATCATTAGTAAGTTCCTTCAACAACTGACAAACAACAAACTGTCAGCTGTTGTCACTGCCCCCACATTACACCGATTACTACTATTACCAGAAGAACACCAGAACAAATTAGACTATTACAAACTTTCTGCAGAAGCTGCAATGGAATTACGCAGAGTATTGAAACAAATGAAAATACTACTAATAGATGAAGTGAGCATGGTCTCCAACCTGATGTTAGCTTTGATTCACCGCAGATTACAAGAAGTACTTAAAACAGACTATGAAGAGCTCTTTGCAGGAAAACACATTATTGTTTTTTGAGATCTGCTTCAATTAACACCAGTAAAATGTGAGTCTATTTTTAAAACATTAGGACACAAACTCTGCCGTAAAACTATTGGAAGCATTGGAAATGTCAACCTTTGGCAACATTTCCAATACAGAGAATTAACAGAAAACATGCGGCAATCTGCAAATCTCACTTATGCCAACATTTTAAAAAGTATCAGAGTTGGTATACTTTCTAAAGAAGCAGAAGCAATATTGAAAACCCGGCACATTAATGCACTTTATGGCGATAATGCATGTGCTACAGATGTTATTGAACAATTAGCCCACAAAAATGTCAATTGCATGGCCTTATTGCCAACACTTGCAAGCTGTTTCAAATTCAATGAAATCATGCTAAGTAAAGAAATGCAACCAATCACTGAAATTAGCGCCAAAGACAAACTAGATGTACATGTATGACACTACCCATGTGTGACCAAGTCACAACAAGACTAAATAGTTTAGAAAAATCAATCTCAAACACAGCAGGCTTAGAAAAGATATTAAAATTATCCTTAAATTGCAGAGTAATGCTTAAACGTAACCTTGACGTGGACCAAGGACTAGTTAATGGAGCACTGGGTACAGTTGTTGGCTTTCAAACATGCCCACGTGACAACAAATTTCAGTTTGTCAATATACTCTTTGACAAACTTTCAGAAGTAAAAAGGATAGGACGCTCAACAGCTAGATTCCTTCTCTTCAAAGATATGTATGTACACAGAGAACAATTTTCTCTAACTCTTGCATACGCAGTCACGATTCATAAATCACAAGGTCTTACCCTAGACAAAGCAATGATAGATATTGGTAACACAGTCTTTAAAGAAGGCATGAGCTACGTAGCACTATCACGCTTATGTACACTTGACGGTCTATTTCTAATCAACTTTGATGCAAGTAAAATAAACGCTGATATTCCTTGCATTTTAGAATACAATAGACTTCGCTCACTATACACCCCCCACCTAAACACATATTCTGTTCCACAAAAAGTAAAACGTTATAAAAGAAAAATAAATCACACAAAAATGCAACAGGATGAACTGCAAATCCTCCAAAGAGAGTAAAAGAAACTAATACTTCATCAAGTACCACAAGCAAAAAAGAATCAATTAGGGAAAGTAAACCACATACTTCTTTAAAGAAGGAAGACAAACTCCAAAAAAAGCAGTTAGATACAGAACTACCTAGACCATTTAAATTCTAAAATATAGTTGGTGTAAATTGCTACGCAAATGTAGCAATGAATATTCTATTTCAATTACCACCAATTGTTGACAACATTTACTTACACAGTACAGACCCATTGTGTTTGCAAATGTTAGTACTTCACAGAAATGCAGCAAACAATCCTGACAACACGTATAGTGTTTATGGAATAAGACAACTATTGGACTAATGCACCCAAGACTCTATGCCCCTGCAACAACCACCGCAGCATATCACATTCACAGAGTCAAACATTTCAACTATGGTCTATGGAAACTTTTAATGTCCGCGGACATTATGAGTGTTCTTAGAACACTTTCAACTTGCCAGCAAACAATACGGACAGCGTTTTCAGGACACCCCCTACGAACATTTCAGAACAGCGCGATAGTTCTTAGAACACTTTCAACTTGACAACGAACAATACGGACAGTGTCCTCAGAACACCCCCATTTCGTTTATTTGCGAACATTTCAGCACACCTTGAGCGTTCTAAGAACACATTCAACTTGCCATCGAACAATATGAACAGCATCTTCAGGACACCCCCTACGAACAATTCAGAACAATGCGAGAGTTCTTAGAACACATTTAACTTGTCAAAGAACAATACGGACAGCGTCCTCAGGACACCCTCATTTTGTTTATTTGCAAACATTTCAGGACACCATGAGTGTTCTTAGAACACATTCAACTTGCCAGCGAACAATACAGACTACGCCTTCAGGACACCCCCTACGAACATTCCAGGACACCGCAAGTATTCTTAGAAACGTCTTCAGAACACCCCCATTTTGTTTATTTGCGAACATTTCAGGACACGGCGAGTGTTCTTAGAACACATTCAACTTGACAGAGAACAATACGGACAGAGTCCTCAGGACACCCCCATTTTGTTTATTTGTGAACATTTCAGGACACCGCGAGAGTTCTTAGAACACATACAACTTGCAAGCCACAACCCCCCATTCATATTTGCGAACATTTCAGGACACAGCGAGTGTTCGACAACGTCTTCAGAACACCCCCATTTTGTGTATTTGCGAACATTTCAGGACACCGCGAGTGTTCTTAGAACACATTCAACTTGACAGAGAACAATACGGACAGTGTACTCAGGACACCCCTTACGAACATTCCCCGGACACCGCGAGTGTTCTTAGAAACGTCTTCAGAACACCCCCATTTTGTGTATTTGAAACATTTCAGGACACCGCGAGTGTTCTTAGAACACATTCAACGTGACAGAGAACAATACGGACAGCGTCCTAAGAACACCCCCATTTTGTTTATTTGCAAACATTTCAGGACACCGCGAGTGTTCTTAGAACACATTCAACTTGCCAGCCACAACCCCCCATCATATTTGCGAACATTTCAAGACACAGCGAGTGTTCGACAACGTCTTCGAACACCCCCATTTTGTGTATTTGCGAACATTTCAGGACACCGCGAGTGTTCTTAGAACACATTCAACGTGACAGAGAACAATACGGACAGCGTCCTAAGAACACCCCCATTTTGTTTATTTGCGAACATTTCAGGACATCGCGAGTGTTCTTAGAACACATTCAACTTGCCAGCCACAACCCCCCATTCATATTTGCGAACATTTCAGGACACAGCGAGTGTTCGACAACGTCTTCAGAACACCCCCATTTTGTGTATTTGCGAACATTTCAGGACACCGCGAGTGTTCTTAGAACACATTCAACTTGACAGAGAACAATACGGACAGCGTCCTAAGGACACCCCCTACGAACATTCCCTGGACACCGCAAGTGTTCTTAGAAGCATCTTCAGAACACCCCCATTTTGTTTATTTGCGAACATTTCAGGACACCGCGAGTGTTTTTAGAACACATTCAACGTGACAGAGACCAATACGGACAGCGTCCTCAGAACACCCCCATTTTGTTTATTTGCAAACATTTCAGGACACCGCAAGTGTTCTTAGAACACATTCAACTTGCCAGCCACAACCCCCCATTCATATTTGCGAACATTTCAGGACACAGCGAGTGTTCGACAATGTCTTCAGAACACCCCCATTTTGTGTATTTGCGAACATTTCAGGACACCGCGAGTGTTCTTAGAACACATTCAACTTGACAACGAACAATACGGACAGCGTCCTCAGGACACCCCCATTTTGTTTATTTGCGAACATTTCAGGACACTGCGAGTGTTCTTAGAATAGTTTCAGCTTGTTTGCGAACAAAATGGACACATATTGAGTCCTCATAACACCCGCCATTCAGTTTATTTAGAACATTTCAGAACACCCGTGATGTCCGCAGACAAATCGACCACAAAAAGAACGTCTAACACATAAAAAAACACAACTTTCATCCTATCTCATACACTCCCACCCTCCCCAAACACTCCTACACACCAACACACTCTACTAAATACAAATTTTGAACAAAGTTTCACCGCGCTGTCCGCGGACGTCCGCGAATCCAAGATGGCGGGCGCTACCGAAAATCTGACACGCTTCACGCTCCACGCCGTCCAATCAGCGAACACGTTGCATGTCCGCGGACATCACGCAAGCCGATTGGCCAATCAGGACACTGTCCGCGGAGCGAACAGGGAAGTGTGTCCGCGGACCGGACACAGATATCATTAATTTTTTTTTACCTACTTTTTGGTCATTTTAAAAAAAAAATACTGGATGGATTTTCACCAAATTTGCAAAAGCACGCTTTCGGGACTAAGCCGCTGCTCCTGGTCCAAATTTGGTGAAAATCCGTCCAGCCATTTGGGCTGTAGACGTGTGCAAAAAATGTTTTCCCATTCAGTCTATAGGAAAAAAAAAAGTTTTGGGACCCCCCCTATAACTTTGCCCCCACTGGACGAATCCTCACCAAACTTTGCAAATTTAGAGTGACCCAAATACTTTTTTTGCAAAGTTTGGTGAGGATTCGTCCAGGGAGAGGGAAGTTATAAGCCGCCCAAAAAGTGCTCTTCCTATTTAAACACCAACTTAACCATAACTACGTGGCCACTGCCGTGTAAATATATATATATATATATATATATATATATATATATATATATATATATATATATATATATATATATATATATATATATATATATATTTTTTTTTTTTTTTTTTAGATTGGAAGAAATGGGCAGAGTGGCTCACATGGTCGGGCTGAAGCATGAAACTGTCTCAGGCAACAATGAAAAAGTGGACGGCAGTTGTAAATGGATATTCATTCCTTTAGTCACAGACTGGGCCTCATTACAACTATGGCGGTACAGTAACAATGGTGCCGGTAAGCTACCGGCACTGTTGCTACCATACCGCCATAGTAAAAGTTGTGCTCGCGGTTGCCTGACAGCTTGCCAGGTCTGACCTGGCAGGCTGTGCGGCACCCGCGAGCACAGTTTGTCAGATGCTCCGGCACCGTTATTAATGGTGCCAGTGCATCCAAGCTCCCCACTCCGATTGAGCCCTGTGGGGCTCAAATGGGAATGGTGATCTACCGGTACCGGCACCCGCGAAAGGGCAATTATCAGGTCGGCCTATCTTGGCATGACCCGGTAATTGCCCATTCGTGGGAGCCAGACCCGGATGCAACTCCGGCAGCAGCCGTGCCAGTTTTACTGGCACAGCTACCGCCAGGGTTGTAATGAGGCCCACTGTTTAAATAGTACCCAAGTGGGTGCTTTGTGTTAAAATGTAAGTAAATTGTGATATATTCAGTAACAATGGTCAAAATTACTAACTGCATAGTTAAGTAACTCATCAAACTGGTCCACATTGGTCAAAATGGTGGCCCATTTTGAATGGCCCACACTAGCATTTTATATTTTTGGTACAGGCATTGCCCTATAACCCAGTCCGAGCCTGGTGGCTCATCCATTATGGAGGAGCTAAGGAGCCAGCCCAGTGAAATAGTGAACACTCCCTCAGCTCCTTTTTTCCAGCTGATGGAGTGCTCCTGGGCTGGCTGAACTGTCAAAGGCCCTCATTACGACCCTGGCGGAATTCGAAAAACGATGGCGGAAATGTAATACCGCCATCGAATACCGCTCGTTGCGATTATGACCCGTCACCGTAAAGTACGATGCCATTAGCGACACCGTAGTGAACGCCAACGCTAACTGCACCAAGTACGCGCACGCGCGCCTTGCAAAACCGTAATTACCGCCATGGCGCAACGGTACGCGAATTCTGACCCTAGCGGACATTTACTCAACGCCATCAAGCATGGCGGAAAGTACCATTCCGCCATGGCGAGAATTACGGCATCGCGAACCAACCGTAAATGGCCCTACTGAGTGCCTGTACTCCACTCCCTGCCCACATTGCACAACTCCCCGTAGGCGCAATGTAGTCACACTATGCAACCAGTGAAATGTACAAGTCACCCATGCATGCCAACGAACAAATGCATGCAGGGGCTCCAAGTGGCTTGTGAGTGGCCATCCATATTTGGCATGTCACCATTGCCGTACTGATGCAGCACAGGCATGTGAAGGTTCAAGTACACCAAAATGAACTGAAATATTCCATGAGACAAAACAACAATAGTCCCCCATCGCTTGCCACCAGTATAAATCAACATTCAAAGCAGTATCCTGAGGGAGACTGCACCAGCCCTGTACTCTTGCCAGTAGACAAACCAACCATCAGCATAAGCATGTACCACACAAGTTGGCAGAGTGACTGAGCAGCCAGGCTCATCTCAAGAGGGGCCAATGGGAGCTGTAGGGCACAGATGGCACGAATACAGAAGCAATTCCAATGGACCTGACCTCAGTCTCCCTCCAAGAAACGCACGCAAACACAGGCACCTGTGACCAGCCATTTTCTGATAATCCCATCATTCCACCAATCCACCTGGCTGACCGGCATCTGTTGCACAAAAGCTAATCCCCCGCCCCTGAGCATGACATCATAAAAACAGTCATAATGGCAGCCCCTATCCCTGACCTAACTGGGCTTCGTAGGCAAACGCGGCCAGTACAGTACCACACAACTCTACTCAGAAGCCGGAACCCAATGCAGATCATCTCACAATACATCGCGGCACCAATCGGAATATGCTACATTACTAGCAAAGAATAACGCTACACGGTTAATATCTGAATATAAATTTAATGCACATCAAAATCACCAAGCCCATACAGCTATTTGCTCATAAACTCCCAAATAATTTTCATTACTGTGGGCTGCATCCGCAATAAATGACCAGCTACTTCTTGTGTGACGCCCTGTTCCTTCATGGTACACAGGGGTTACATTTACGTTCAAAAAGGCAACATGGAAGCGCCTAGAACCGCAGGGCCGTCCCATGAAGTAGGCACTAGTCCAGCTGAAAGTTTGAGATGTTGCTCCTAGCCACTAGTAATGCATAAGGGCATGTGGCCCATTGGCGATCGTCCCATAAGATCGTAATGGTGCTCCACTGATTAACTCGAAGCTGCAGGTGTCGACTGTAGAAGCCATCTGCAGGAGTGGCGTACAGATGGCAGCGGCAAAAGGGGAGGAGATACCTGTCACCCAAATGAAAAAAAATAAAAATAGTATGGGCATCCGAAACTCATATGTATTACTCACTTCATTCAACACACTAAATCTACAACCATATGCATGCTAGCCCACTCAAAAGGATTAATTTCACCCAGAAATCACTTGCGAATCATAACGATATAAATCGAGGTGAATACACTATCACAAACGAGTGTTTGTGTGCATGCGTCTGTTAAAACAGAATCCATTAGATGGGATTGGTAACGTGCATAGACACAAGTGTTTGAAGGCGCGTCGAGACAGGGAGGGTTCAACAAGGGCAGATAGACGATGGTCCCACTATGGCAGCATTGCATCACATAGCGCAGGGGAAGGGGATAGATTCCAAAAAGCCATGTACATGGCAAACCCTCAATTAAATCATCTGTCCATGCATCCATTCATCATTCCCTCATCCCGGTATAAAAACGCCTGAATATTTACTCACATAACATTTGAAATTTCCATTGAGTCTGTGCGTAATGCAGTCTGCAAAATCCACTGTGCTCCTGGCCGGATTTCTAGTGTAGTGAAATAACATGTAATTGGGAACGTCCTGCCTTATCGTCCACTACGCTATTGCGCATCCCATTCAATTCATATCAATCATTGCATTCTCGTCATGGGCCCTGTCCCAAGGACATTCAACAATAGAACGTTATATTTCCAGTCAGACCTGTGGGCGTCTCCTCGCCGCTAGTTGAAAAGCAAAAGCGCTGTCCTTCGAATTCCTCATTTGCAACATCACGTCGAAAAGGCATCTGTGAACGCTTGAATTCACAAATACATCTATGTAGTGCGGCTGTGTGTGAAAATGGTAACTGGCTCCAATCACTAATGGGACTCCCCGCCCGTCGGTGAACGTCGGTACAGTGCTGCATGAGGGTCCACAGTTGATCGAGTACTACATTCCACTGACCCTTCACAAGTTTGCTCGCGACTGCAAATATAGTATGTAAAACAATGGGACCATAGCAGAATTAACATATAAACCAATATTTCACTGCCATCGGGATTAAATACATGATTGTAATTGCAAGATGCCATGCGTCAAATTGCAGCGTTGTGTGCGGGACGTGCTCGCCCAATAGTTACTGCAGCTGGCACAGGTGGAATGAATCACCACAGGTGGAGGCTATACAGCCTGAAAACACATAAATTGCACACCCAAACCCCTCCCACAACCACACCCACTCCAAAATGCTACCGACAGGACTAGCGATGTTGGGCCTGGGGGACCTGATAGCACTGCAAGTACTCCAACTTCAAGAAGAAGACGAACACCAACTACTACAACAACCGGCCGCACAGAGGAGACGAAGGAGGAGGAGGAGGAGGGCAAGGCAGGGGCAGCAAGGCCCACCAGCACAGCCACTACCACCACGCAGGCAGCCCGCAATCCCACGCCTCCGAGCTAATCCGTTCAACCTCACTGCTGAGCAGATCCACACCCTCTACCGTTTGGACCGGGAAACCATAATCGCCATTGTCAACATGACACACGCTGACCTTGTCAGCATGATAGATAGCCCAACCGCCATCCCACCCCTACTGAAGGTGGTGTCTGTACTCCACTTCCTGGCCACAGGCACCTACCAGCACACAGTCGGACAGTTGCATGGCATTTCACAGCCACTATTGTCACGGACACTATTCCAAGTGCTTGATACCCTCCTGAAGCACACAGACGACTACATCTCTTTACCACGCTCAGAGCAGGAGCTTACAAACACAAAAGTGGGATTCCATGCACTTGGCGGCATACCGGGTTGCATTGGTGCCATCGACTGCACCCATGTGGAATTGGTTGTCCCACATGCCATGGAGGTCCAGTACCGCAACCGGAAACAATATCATTCTATCAATGTACAAATGGTGTGTGACTCCAACAGGATCTTTACACATTGTTGTGCCCGATTTCCAGGATCAACCCATGATTCTATGGTCTTGAGGAACTCTACAATACCACGCTACATGGAGCGACACGCAGGGCACCGATCCTGGCTACTCGGTGAGTCTCATTTAATGCATGTGAATGTGGGGTAGGTGATGCGTCAATGACCTGGCAGGAAGGGGGGGGATGCGTACGTAGCAATGTCATTCCACAAACATCCTTCTTTGTCCACATACAGGTGATGCCGGGTATCCACTGAAGAGATGGCTCCTTACACCAATCCGGAACCCACAGAACCAGCATGAGGAGGACTACAACCATGCCCACTCACATATCCGTGTAGTCATAGAACAGGCATTCGGCCTACTGAAGGCTCGTTTCCGCAGCCTCAGCAGGTCTGGCGGGGCACTCCTGTACCGCCATGAGAAGGTTGCAAAGATGGTCATGGCATGTGTCATGCTACACAACATGTGCGTACGTAGAAATGTGGCCATGCCCCCTGACGCAGAACTGCAAGCACCTGAAGATGGTCATGATGAGGGTGGGGATGTGGCAGCACCTCAAGGAGTCCGCGAGGCACAGGAGAAATTCGTCAGAATCTCATAGATGCATGCTTCTAGCACTCACGCCTGGTGGCTGTTACATGGACACGGGACTTGTGGCACTGTGTGTGTCTGGAACATGCACAATGTGGACTGTACGCCAAGAAAGGCCTCATACACAAAGATCAATGTCCACACATCTCATTGGATGAATATGAAGAAATGTATAGCAAATGTGAAATGATATTACACACCCAATCGACCCGCCACCCAAAGAAGCACAACACACCCCCTCCACCCTCCTACCTCCCCCCCGAACACCAGTGTCCAAAGATGCTCAGTGTCATTGGGCAGACGCTATTGCAAGCCCCCTCTCCGGGTATCAGGGGCACCCCTGCCTGTGGAGCGCAGGTTCCCCCCAGATCTACGTTGGGGGCTGCCCTGGACGGAACTTGCAACGGATGATGTCTCTGCCTGCTCACGTCCATGCATGTCCCTAAGGGTTTGTGAGAGCTCAGTGAGCACACGGCGCACAGCGGCAAGTTCACCACATACGTCTTTGGATGTCGCATGCAGTTCCCCCCTCAGGCTCTCGGTGCTTCTCTCCATTTGTCCCCTCAGGCTCTCGGTGCTTCCCTCCATTTGTGCCCTTAGTGTCTCTGTACTTCGCTCCATTTCTGCCCTAAGTGTCTCAGTAGATGTTTCAATGGCTGCCTTAGAACCCCCACATTCAGCAGCATGCTCCTTGAGGAGCGTGGCCAGTTGCTGCTGTTGCACAATCATCTGCTCGAGGGACTGTTGCCTCTGCTGGGCCATGCCCATTTGCGGTGGTGTCACAGAGGGGCTGATCACCTCATGTTGCCTTGCCACAGGCCTTGTGGGGGTTGGCCAGTCGTCGTCTTGTGGGTGCCCCTGCGTGGTTTCCTCATGGTGTACGGGATGAAACAAACAGGGGGATTGAGACAGGTCATGGATGGATCCTACATCTACAGCACCGTTTTGTGTGTCGGAGCATGCTGGCATGAAAGCAGTGTCACCTATGGTGCTGCTGCCACCAGAAGCAGTGCCTTCTGTGGCATCCATTGGGGGGACCTGTGGTGCTGCTGTTGTGGACATGCTGGCTGCTGGGGTGCCTGTTGAAGTCCCCTCCAGTGTGCTGCCACTTGATTTGTGCTGCTGCCGTGTCTTGTTCCGTGCAGCTGAGGTGGAGGGTCTTTGGCCGTTGGTCTTGGCCCTCTTTGCAGGTGTGCTGGTAGGGGTGTCCTGTAGCTCGTCGTTTGAATCGGACCCTGTGGTGGAGTAAAGGAGGGCGAGCGTTATTCATGGGTCTGTGGAAATTGGAATGGCAATGTATCACATGCATTTGGGTGGTACCTGAGGGTGATTTGGGTCAGGGCCTTGGGGTGGTCTCATTTTTGTGTGGATTGAGCATGCAGTTATTTTGCAGCCTGCAGTTAGGGTGTGCATGCTGCACATGTAGAGGGTGTTTTTGGGATTTTTACTTATTTATGTATTTAATCTGACTTTTCAAGGGCGCTATCATGGCAATGTATGTTGACGTTCTCCTGGACATGTGTTTCTATTGCACTATGGGGACACATGGTACTTCACATGATTGGACATTGTGGATTTAGCATTGCTTTATTTGGGCCACCTACCTGATTCTTCGGATGTCTGCACTCCTTTCTCCATCCCTCCGACTCCCTCTATGCTCTCCATTCCAATGGTGGAGGCACAGATTTCTTCCCAAGGGGTCAACTTGATGGGTGATTCCGATCCTCCCCCGGTAGCTGTGGCAATGTTTCGGTTGGCAGAAAGTATGCTCCGGACGCGTATCCGCAAGTCGTCCCATCGCTTTCTGCATTGCTGTGGGTTGCGGGGTGCGGTCCCCACCGCACTTACCCGCTGTGCCACCAGGGCCCATATGGCCTTCTTGTTCGCAAGTGCCGTCCTGGTCATTTGCGTCGAGAAGACGACGGCAGCATTCTCCTGGAGGGTCTCTGTGAGCACGGTGAGTTCCTCATGGGAGAAGTGGACCTGCCGCTTGCAATCGCACGCTTTTTTAGCAACTTTTCCCATATTTATTTTTTTGACTGGGGTGGCTAACGGGTTGGGATGTGTCTCAGGGTCGGATTTTTAATGGTTGTGTTGGGATTCTGATTTTATAGGTGTACGGCGTGCTGTTTCCCGTTCCGGCCCCATGTTTTTACTTCCGTTTCCGTATATTTACGGTGACCGTAATTTGCGCTGACCGCTCATTACGGTGACCGCTAAGATGGGTGGCGGAATTGCACCTAGGGCGGCGTACGACGGCGGTAAGGGGCGTTTTGGGGTCATTTCCGCCATCGCGGACTTTGCACTTCCGCCATAGCGTAATGCTCGTGCCCGATGGGTCAGAATTGGCCGCACTTTGCTCCATCGTGCAATGGCGGAAACGCTATTTACGCTATGGCGGTCATGTCAGTTACTTTCCGCCAGGGTCGTAATGAGGGCCAAAGAGAAAACTGTTTCCCTTTGACAGTTTAGTTTAGTTCCCCAGCCGCACATGCTCACTGAGCCATACAAGTGCTGGGGCGTTTTGCTTCGCCAGAATTGCGTAGCTCATTGAAAATGCTGGTTGGGGCACTGCATGTCCGTATGTCCGAGGAGGAGCTCCTGCGCCTCCTCGCACATACGGACAGAGCAGCCTGTAGTAGGGCGTTTCAGAAGGGCGTTTCAGAACCCACATGCAGGCCAATGCAGAAGGTACGTTTATGTTCATTGTTTTTATTTAAACATGTGTATGGATGCGTGTATGCTTATGTTATGAGTGAATGTATGGTGATGGATGCTTGTGTCAATGATAGAGTGATTGCTGTATAAATGTGCAGCGCCTTGCATACACACGTAATTATGTTGATTGTGTTAGACCCAGTGGGGCCCAGGGGATCGGGATGGTTTCTTTTTACTAGACATCTATTATCTATTCCAGTAAAAAATGTCATGCCTGCCCCCTGAACCCCCAGCACCAATTGCAAACAGTTTGGCTAGTTACCCATTTTTTTGTTAAAAGTATGCTCTACACTGATACATTTTAACCCATTATTTAAAAAACATTCACAGGGGGAACCCCCCCCCCGAAACCACCTTTATTTGTTCAGGCTCCATCACCATGCTCGGTCAGTATGGCATTTTTTGGGGAAATAGTTATGCACCTCCACTTAAAAAAATCACCAGCCGCCATTGGCCCTCAGACTGTGTTGGAAACGTGATGGGGGAACCCACGTACTATGGTGGGAGCACAATGGGCTGGAACCATGGAATAGTGGTGGGAGCAGAGTGGGGAGAGCCCAGGGTGTGTGATGGGGTGCGGAGAGACCAGGGACTGGGTAGGAGTGGGATGAGGGAGCCCAGCAACTGTAAAGGGAGCAGGTGACGTATCGCAATATATACTGTCCATTTGGCATTTCTGGGGTGTACCAACATGCCCCAATTTTGCTCAGGGGGGCCCCGGGCAAAGAAATATGAAGACCACTGGCCTAAAATGATCTGCCCGGATGGCACTCAATCATATGCCCCGCCCCTCAGCCTCACATCACCAAACCTAGAGATATTGTCTGCCTTTCTCTGTGATGTTCCTGAGCAGCGTATCCAAACGTGCCCAGTCATCACCTACGTGACGTGACGCAGAACCCGAAAATCAACACAAAACTTCTCACTGTAAGTGACTCCAATCAAGCAATCCCACTAAGTCAGTGCCTTGTCTGGGATGCCCATGGGAAGCCCTTATTTATATATTTTTATGGTAAGTTATAATCTGGATGATGAAGCCTTGTATAACACCCCTCTCTTAGAATCCCCCTTGACCCCACTGAGCCAAGAAGTAGGCTTGTTTTGCAAACTTAAAAGGTTTATTTGAAAAATTAGACTATATATATATATATATATATAAATATATATATATATATATATATATATATATATATATATATATATATCACACTTTTATAAGAAATTAATAATTGATATCACACTTATGAATATAATGTTGATCAACAATGAGTAACCTAACACTAGCACACTTCTTTACAGTCAATGAGGAGTTGGTATAGGATGGATAAGGCAGCGAAAATACTTTTATGGTTTCAAGGGAAAAGCAATGAGGAATAAATTGCAGTACAGAAATACTTGATGTGATTTTAGCAAAAGATAAGATAATCAATTTTTCTCTGGCAATTCACCCCCCCCCCCCCATGCATTATAAGAAATGGAAGGAGATGGAAAGAGGAGCACACAGTTCTCAGGAATGCAATTAAATACAATATGAAATTCAGTTCCCCCCCAGCAAGCTTAGAGGAAACAGGTAGAAGTTTTAAACACAGGCGAATTACTTTAATGTGGTTTGCAAGGAAGTGAAAAGGTGCTAAAATTGCTTTTAATTCCCTCTAGAGGTTCAGGGCAGGTGATGGCTACTTTATATTAGTTCAGGCTCACTTTAGCAATGCTCTATGTGTAACCAGCAGGTTAAAACGAATTTTAGCAAAGGAAAGCAAGAAGCTGCTGATTTTTACACATGGCTGAAATTGTGCAAAATGTCAAATCGTGGCAAATTTACTTGTGTGCGTCGAGCGTAATTACGGAGGCACTATGAGGAGTAGGAAGTCAGTTCTAAGTTTGTTGGAAAGCCTAGAATCTCGTTCCTAGCACAAACGGTTCCAGAGATACGGACGATTTTGTGAAAGTAGTTTTTCGGATTTGAAATTTTAAAGCTCAGAATGACAGATGACAGTTTTCAGTTTAAAAGATGACAGAATGACACGTTTCTAGGAGGCAGTTCTAATAGGCTAAAATAGTTTGGATTAGATTATTTTAAACTAAGAGATTGGTTTTGGCACAATGAGTACTCACACTATATTTTTGAAATAAGCTGTAAAGGTCTGGTTAGGTTGGATGGGACTTCTGGCGGTTCTGCTCACAGCGGTCTGGACTCTGGTTCTGCTCTCAGCACTGCACATTTCTAGTCTCTCTGGATCTCTGGTCTCTCTCGATCTCTGGTCTCTGGAGGTTGATGGATTTGAAGTCTGGAGTCTCCCTGCAAAGCGTCCCGCAAGAAAGTGGAAAGTGAATGTCTACCTGGGTTTCAGTGGCCCTTTTTATGTGTTTTGAAAATGGGTGTGTGCCTGGCATAACTGAGCCTGCCCCTCTCTACTTGTCATTGGCCCAATTCTCCCCTCTCCCATGATTGGGGGAAGGAAATGTGAGTCAGAGTGATGCTGTAGGTTTTATGGTCAGAGGAACCTCCCCTTGTTGATAGCACACAAATCTATTTGTGATCCAAATACTTATTTATCTATGTACCATTTTTCTCATATTATAGGTCCAGTTAACATATTTTCTGTAGCACGAAACCATCTGATCCCTGTCTTTGTACGATGTCGTGTCCACTGAAGATAGAATTCTCCCCTTTTTTCATCCAGATAACGACCTCTAAACCTTTCCAGATTTTACACTAATGTGCACCAGGGATACGGGTTACAGATGATAAAGTGTCAGATTTTTAACATGCATACATTTGGAGTAACATTACAACACAGCACGGCACAATTCGGAATACTAAACCGTATTTTAAAAAGAAACAACAAGACTGTACAATTTGTAAAGTACTTTTACTTCACAATAAACGCTCTGACAACATCCAACTATTGCCATATTCAATAAAATTTGAAATTTTTTTCTTCGCTCGCGATCCAAAATGTTTATCGTGAGTCACGCTTTGTTCTTTTTGTGTACACAAGGTGTTTGTTTTGGTTAAAAGAAGCGCTTGGGTCACACAGTGAATTCCAGGGCTTGTGCATCAACTTGAGGCTAGACCACCGTAAAGGATGTTATGTTGCTCCTAATCGCTAGTTCAGCGTAAGGACCTATCTGCCCTTGCCCATAGTCCCAAAAAATTGTTAAACACATCCAGTTGTTCACAAGTAGCTGGAGCTGCCGATTAAAAAATCCGTCAGTTGGCATCTGGGATCTATGACAATCGCAAAATGGCAAAATTTACCTGTTTCGGAAACATAATAGAAATGTGTCTCACTAGCCGATCTTTATTACAATTTGCTTCCGAGAACACTGCCATGTAGTATGATCAACTCTAAACGGGATACAAAAACTGACGCTACAATTGTATGTGCTCATACATGGTATTTTAATGAAATATTAGCGTTGAACCTGGGAGACCTAAGTAGTGGTCTACATGCATATCAATGCTGGCCTGCCCATCTGGACGGTAAAAAGAACATTACACACAAAGGTTTTACTTGCGTTTCATTGTACTATGTCACACAGACAAACAACTACAATGTAACCCACAAATAATGCTCAGATAACGATAAGTTGAGGCTCGTTCGAGTATAAAATAATCCAAAATTAAACTTACATTACATTCACCATTTCCATTCTCTTGGCGTAACTCAGACTGTAAGGCAGACTCAGTTCGCACCAAGAATGTTTTATAAACTGAATTTACATGTTCCTTAGTCCACTTATTGAATACATAACCTTGTCATATCTTACATTATAACAACCCTCCATCATTCAATTCCTTTCGGAATGGTCCCTTTGTCTCAAGGTCAAAAAACAATTGAACCTTATACTGTGTGTCCGATGCGTGGGCTTCCTGAGCTCGCAAACAAAAATGCAAAGCTGGTGTCCTTCACTCAGAATCAAAATACTTTCTTACTTTGCAACAACTTGCCACACTGCATCCATGAGAACTGTAATTCTCATGAACGTGCAGGGCGGTCTTTGCATCAAGCAGTGCAGGTGGCTGCCTTAGGTGCCGACTGTAGGGGGCGCAAGTCTGACTCCATTACTACTTTAACACAGGCATGAATAGCCCTTTCTTTGCCGCACTCTGGGTGTAGCACAACAACATCAATTTATAAACATCAAGCGTCATTGCAAAGTTTCCTTACCCCTTAGCACTGGGTACTGTATCACTTCTCTGAACAGTGCTTTTAGCCTCCGACCTTCACTAATTTTCAAGTTGATTGCATTATTTCAGTGACAACACAGATGGTGAGGCAGAAACGTAAATGGTGGACTTGTAAACATAGATTGTAAGTCAATCTACCACTTCTTCCGGTCCTCCCCTGGACTGTTCACAAACATCCTAACTGTTTGAAACTTTTGCAACAAAAAAACCCCGTTTTTTGATACTTGCAGCCATAACCCATCGCATCCTCATCACCCTTCACCTCCACAGAGATTATTTGATAAGTTTGACAAGTGCAATGTTGTGTTTTTCAATATCTTTATACTGCGATGTCCGCGGACACCAAGCACGGATCCAAGATGGCGGGCATTTGCAAAAATCAGACACACTTCACGCTCTTCAACATCCAATTAGAGGACACGTTGCATGTCCATGGACATGACGCGAGCCGATTAGCCAATTGGTGTGCTGCCCGTGGAGCGAACTGGGAAGTGTGTCCGTGGAGCGGACATAGATATCACAAATTTTTTGTGACCTACTTTTTGGTCATTTTAAAAAAAAACTACCAGATGGATTTTCACCAAATTTACGAAAGCACGCTTTCAGAACCAAGCCACTTCTCGTGCCACAAATTTGGTGAAAATCCATGCAGCGGTTTGGGCTGTAGGCGTGCGCAAAGTTTTTTCCCCATTCAGTCTATGGGAAAAAAAGAAGTTTTGGTACCCCCCTATAACTTTGCCCCCCCTAGACCAAACCTCATCAAACTTTGCAGAAAAATTCAGAGTGGGCCATATACTTCTTGCAAAGTTGGGTGTGGATTCGTCCAGGGGGAGCAAAAGTTATAAGCCACCCAAAATGTGCTCTAGCTATGGGATTAGCAACTTAACCATAACTACACGGCCACTACACGTTAACGTTCCCAACGCGCACACTATTTTTGCACTTTGGGGGAGCCTCATGTTAATGGCTTTTTAATTTGTTTGTGCCGTTCTGCAAGGCACTAATAAAGACTGCATTTTAATTGTGAACTGGATGTCCAGACTATTTTTTCTGGAGAAGTGAAGAGTGCTGCTCGTTTTTGCCTGATTCCATCAGTGTGAAGAAAAAGGATATATATATATATATATATCAGAAGCCCCCTCAACCCACAGCCGTTTGATGTAACAGTTGCATACCCCTCGTCTGTGTTCCACTCCAGTTCACCCCCCTAGCACTAATCCCATGTGTGGCTATATATTTTCTTCTACTAACAAACAATAAACCATCCTCTCAATAGTTCCAAGGGGATAATAGATGAATGTGTCATTGAAATATTGTGTTAGATAAGGCATCTGAACTTGTGTACCCTTACTTTTATTGCCCAGGTTAAACATGGTGAGATTTATGAATAATGCTCAAGGTATGTGTGGCCAAAAGGGCAAATGTCGGATAGTCTACATCCCGCAACATGGACATCGCCTGACCCTGCACCCTACCAGATGAGCCCAGCTGAACCACGTGATCCACGAAGTTGCAACTTGGGGACAACCAGTCACGGAACACCATCGATACGTGCTGCACACTGCCCAGTCTCCATTGCCCAATGAATATTACTGAATGTATCCCCTATAGCACACCTCATAGATGACGTGTTTTTGTAATATAACATGCATTTTCTGTTGTTTGGGCAGAGCACAATTGGAGTAGAAATGCCACTCATGCATATATGTGAAAGCTTATCAGAGTATAGCGAAAAAATTAAGAGGTATCACGAACAATGGCGCAAAATGGAAGGGGAAGGTATGCCCCAGGTCTGGCCTGAAGGTGGGTCTTTTGATAAACCAATGTTAGCCATGGTAGCAACATATTTGATTATTAAGTACAAGGTTAATGAGCTCCAAAATAGAAGAGAGTATTGGATTTGTGGAGACTCTTTGAAGAAGTACCCCTGAGTAAGAGTAAGGGTCAAGGCACGTCTCCCCAGGCAACAAATAACAATAAGGGAGAGGTAGAGGGTAAGGAAAAACCAATAGAGCATGTGTACCTATACCCAATGTTAACAAAACCTGCAGAAGGATATAGTACCCGATGTATGTAGCCAAACCAAACACACCGCCCATGCCACAAACAACAGCAACAGCCCCAGCCCTGTATGATCCAAAAGGCTCAATTGGACAGATGTGTATGCCTCCGATAGAGATAGGACAGCTAACACAAGATTTGGAAACACGATTAAGTATGACCCAAACAGAACTAACAAGACTTAGAGGTCTATGTGAACAAAATGCATGTAAACAAGGGGGTGATAGAACACCGTTGCCCCTAATACCTGACACATCAGCAAATATAGTCGGGAAAAGTAGAAAAAGGGGGAGATTATATTTCAAATTAATGACGTCCCCACTAGAATAATACAGATAGATAAGGAAGGGTTGCAGGTAAGTACGGAGCAAGAGGGTCTGTCATCTGAAAGAGAGGAAGAATATTAGCGTGATCTAGACGAAGAGGAAGAGGGAAACAAAGCAGATGAGGCAGTAGGTGGAATGTCTGGGGGAGCGTCCCTGTTCATGACCTCATCATCAGTCAAAGAAGGAATTGAGGAAGTCTGGCAGGGGAGATTAAGAAGCAGGACTGGAAAGGGGACAGTAACAGGGAAAAAAGGAGTAAAGGTGAGTATGGGAAGAGGGAAGGGTAAGTTTCAAATGCCATTGATACACAAAGGGGTGGGAAGACCACACTATGTCCCGTGGATGCAAATGAATATGGCAAACATACTGAAGACATTGCCCCAACTCTCAGGGGGGGCGAGTAAGTGGATATATGCATTTGAGAAGAACACAGCTAGGGTCCCCTTAGCAATTGGAGATGTTAAGAGTTTGTTGGTTTCTGCAGTAGGTGACCAAGCGAATAGAGTGTGGGTGAAGGCAGGATTCCCTGGGGTCATGCTAGACTGTGACCAACATGATGGGGCATCGTTCAACACTGTGAGGGCCCAAGTATGGGATGCACTGAGGGACACAGGCTTCAGCTTACATTCTTCGGGTGCAGAACATGTGGAGAGCGGAGACAGGCACGGCTTGGGACCAATCTAACTCTTTTTTTTTACTTCATAATCAAGAGAGCCCTTCCAAAGGAAGTGCAGAAGGCACTTGATAAAATTGCCGGGATAGATGCCAAGGGCTGACCTGAGATACATATCATCATAGTACACCATTGTAGGAGGGTCAAAGAGAGGGAAAAGGAGATTTAAATTAGTACAAACGAAATTGGTGAAGGTCGCAGCAGTAGCTACCGCCCTCCCCTCGGAGCAGTTGGTAGACGGGGAGGAGGGCCCAATAGCAATACCGGCAAGAATGGCAGCAAACGGACAGGAGCAATGGGCCGGCAAGGAGCAGTATGGAGGGCTACAATGGTAGGGAAGGGGCAGACGAGGAGAAAGAGGTGGGTACAAGGGGTCGAGAGGAGGATATGGAGGACAAGGGCCTAGAGGAGTAGGGCAAGGAACATGTTGGAACTGGGGAGAGAATGTCATATTCACCCTATGACAACCCACCAGAACAAACACCAGTATGGCCACCTCCACCCTGGCAGTGTTACGCTCACCTGGTATCCACAGGGACGCCACCCAGCCGGGTTACTCGCTGGTATACTTCTCAGCTTTGCCCAGATGTGGTCTGCGGGGAAGGTTCTGCCTTGTGGTAGAGTTAGGCGTGCTCTCCGTCCTGTCTTCTTGCAGGGGCGCGTTGACTTTCGTGGGCGTGTGCAGTCCAGTCACTTCACTGACGCCGGCCCGTTTGATATTGTTCAGGTAGGTCTTATTGCTGTTCTTTAGTATTGTTGCTATCCTGCATGCCTTTCTTGGTTTTTAAAATGTCTCTTTTTCTCCCTTAGCTATGCAGAGCTTCAGCGCGGCGAACTGTCTTGGTTGAGCCCCGCTGGTAAATGATGGTGCATTAAGAGCGCTATGATGCGGTAAGTAAGCGCTATGCTCAACGCTGCAAAGTCTTGCCTTTGCTAACCTGTGTTTTCCTTCCTTGTAGATCGCGGTGTTTTTCAGCACGAGTGGAATGTCCGGAGTGGTGACAGCCAAGAGGCGACCAGCCACGTAAGCCTTTTGGGCAGTTCGTACTTTGCAAATGTCTCCACTGCTTACTTTAATGTTCCCTCTATCTTCCTCTTTCAGGTCGTTCTGTCCGGGAGGCGTGCAGATTCGAGGAAGCTGTTCTCAGGAGCTGTGAGTGGCTTAAGATGAAGACTGCAGGTAAGATACTGTTGCTAATGATGTTCCTTTTGTCTCCTTGCAGGTTCTGCTTTTCTGCTTTTCCGAGGTTTGTGGGGAACAGCTGGACACGGTGAGCGTCACGTTGCAAGCTGCAAAGTAACGCAAAGCGTGTTGTCTTGCTCAGGTGTGGTTTAAATAGCCCCAACAAAATAGTCCAGGTAAAGTAGTCCCTAGGCTACCACACCCAAAACACTAGACCGCATAGCTTGGTTCCTAGGAACCAAGCTATGTGGATGCCTCCATGTTGGCTGACAATACAATAAAGCAGTTCCCAAGCACATTGTTGTTCATGGTGTATGAGCCTGGCACCAAAGGCGCCAGGACTGGCCCCAGGAGGACTTTTGAAGAGGATGCCAGGCTCTAGGGGCCCGAGTCCTGACTTCTCCTGGCAAATGGGTTTGCCAGAGGGGGTTTTGGGCGAGGGTCGTGACAGGCAGCCCATATGGCTTGCCTATGGGAGGATTCAGACACGAAGAACAACCAGATTCCTGGTACACATAAGAACAAAGAGCACCCCTGCAAAGTGCACAGCAACACCCATGATCACAGAACAATATGACAAATGCATGCGGTAACCCATTTGCCACCACAGCGAATGGAGCGCCGGCACCCTTCAGAGGAACAGCAGTAGTGGGGGATAATGTTTTCAACAACCATGATACAATGAGACACCCAGCATAGGACAGCCCACAGAAAGCACTTGTGTGTCCAGTATTTTCAACGACCCTTCACGCAGATGAGGACCCACTGGTGGGGGCAGAGATAGGAAACAAACAGTTCATCTTTATGGTAGACTCAGGAGCGGAAAAATCATGCCTAAAAAAAGGGCGGTTTCCACTCTCGAATCGAAACATGGAGACGCAGGTATTTTCCGGGGCGTTGGTCGAGGTTCCATACACTGAAGATTTGGATGTAACGGTGGGCGGGGAAACAGTGCGAGCACCCCTGCTGTACTATGAAGACTCGTCCATAAACTTGCTGGGGAGGGACCTCATCAGCAAGCTTAATATGACAATATCCTTTACAGAAAGAGGCATAGTGTGTTCAACATCAGGGATATGTGCCATGAGGGCCATGTTGCCTATACACACACAAGCTAATGAACTAACAACATGTGGGATACCCGTAGACCCAGAAATGTTTGTGCAATGGGATACAGGTGTTGGCGAGAGTAGTGCCAGAGATAACATGCCAAGAGTGGCGAGTACCATCAGAATTTGGATTTCGCCCCGTGGCTACCCCAGAGGTGGTGCCAGGGTCAATCGTGTCCATAGACCTGCACGGTGTGCAAGTATCCGCATGAAGAATCGCGGTAATAGGAATGCACATGCATGGGTGTGAGTGGCGGACAGTGCAGTGCATAGACCCAAATATAGCATTGCACAGCATATCAGACGAGGAGCTGTTCACTGACAACAACACTGATGGAGAAATAATCACAGAGATTTCCATCCTGTGTGAAATAATGGTCCAGCATAGACAAGTGACAAAGCCCCTCATGGCCATTGTCAGTGCACCGCCAGCATTTTTTGGTGAAGACATGCAACAGGTACCGTCCATATTATGAACCACAGGGCCCCATGACATGGGCCTATTGCAGGAAGTGACCCCCGTTAAGATAATGCTTAAACACAGAGCAATACTACCTTGTGTAAAGCAGTACCCACTATGTAGAGCGGCAGAGGAGGGGATAAAAGAAATGATAAATGCCCAGTTAGAGCAAGGGATCATTGTACCATCAAACTCACCATGTAACACTTGCATTTATCCGATCAAAAAAAGCAACGGGCGGGGCTTGGAGGATGATACAGGACTTAAGGCCTCTTAATGATGTCATACAAAAGGAATTTCCACTTGTCCCAAATCCTGCATCCATTTTGTGTAGCATCCCAACGACAGTGACATGCTTCACAGTGGTGGACTTGAAAAATGCATTTTTCTCTGTACCACTGGAACCGGAATCGCAATATTTGACAGCCTTCACACTGGGGGGAAAAAGGTATGAGCATTGCAGTCTTCCCCAGGGGTATTGCGAAAGCCCAAGTATTTTCAACAGGATATTGCACAAAGACCTTGAAAATATTGTCACAAAGAGTACCATTATTCAATATCTAGACGATCTGCTAATCTGTGGGTAGAATGAGGAACAGTGCAGACCTGACTCAATACCAATGTTCACACTGTTAGCACACAAAGGGTACAAAGTAGACAAACACAAATTACAGTACTGCCTAACTGAAGTATTGTATCTGGGACAGTTCATATCAAAAGATGGTAAGCAGAAAATACCAGTCAGAGAAGCAGCGGTGCGAGCAGTAAGCAAACCAAATAAGATAAAGGAAATGCAAAGTTTTTTGGGCATGTGCAATTACTGGCACACCTGGATACTAGACTATTCAGCATACACAAAACCCTTATTGCATGCACTGAAAGAGGCACAGATAGAAAACACAACATTAGTGTGGACCCCCGAAATGAGCACAGGTTTTGACACACTAAAAGAGTTAATTTCAACAGCACCCATTGTAGCGACCACTGATTATGACCGTGAGTTCTATCTCCTCTCACACTGTAATGGACTATTGAGGACAGCAGTGCGGACACAAAAAATTATGTCACTAGGGCACAAGCCTCTAGCGTACTACAGCGGAACACTTGATGCAGTAATGCAAGGACACTTTGCATGCGAACAGGCTCTCGCAGCCGCTGTGTTCACGATTGAGAAAAGCGCCACAATTGTAATGGGTTTCTCAGTGACGCTGTTCGTTGAACACTCGCTGTTTGCCATACTGGAAAGAGCAAAATCAACGCTGACAACACAGAGAGCCACAGCCTATCGATCATTCTGTTTAGTGTAAACATACACATAGCAAGGTGTAAGACAGTGAACCCAGCCACGTTCCTCATTGAAGACTGCACTGTAGAATATATGCAAAATGCAAAATTATGACTGTGCCACATACAAAGGGGAGGATGAAGACATGCCCAAAGCAAACGAGAATGCCCTAGAGGAAGGGGAGGTATACTTTGTAGACAGATCAGCGTCGATAAACTCAGAGAAAGGGGAAAAACACATAGGGGCAGCAGTGGTAAGAATGGAAGATGGGGAATATGAGACAATAGTACAGAGAAAGATTACCACTACACTTTTCGGCACAAGCAGCTGAGTTAATAGAACTAATTGAAGCATTACACACAGAAAAAGCTTGTGTAGTTACAATTTATACAGACTCAGCTTACATGACCACTACAGTGCATGGAGGATTGTCACGCTGGGGGTGGAGAGGGTTCAGGAGAGCAGATGACACCCCAGTACAACATGCTGGGCTTTTGAAATAACTTATAGAGGCATTGAATGAACCAGCAATAGTAGCCCTAGTTAAGTGCCAAGCCCACACAAATAAAGATGATGTCATCTCCTTGGGCAATGTGGCAGCAGGCGGGGCTGCCAGAGAGACAGCCTACCTAGGAAGAGAAGCACAAGGAGAATTCATAATAAAAGGAAATGGAGAGGAAGAAAGAGGCGAAGGGTACAACTCAATTTCAGTGTCACAAATAATAGATTTGCAAAAAAGGGTACCAGTAGAAGAAAAAGAACTATGGGCAAAAAGAGGCTGCACACAATCACCCACTGACCTCCTCTGGTGGCAAAATTGTACAGGTAAATTAATGATGCCAATAGAATTATTACAGCTAGCATTCCAACAATTGCACTTCCCCGCACATACAGCCAAACAACACATAGCAGCAAACATTCAAGAAAATTGGTTTGTGCCAGGATTGCAGGAACACCTGGCAAAGCTAGTGATAGAATGTACAACGTGTCAAACTTATAATTCAGGAATGACTTTGAGACCACTGAGAGGAACACTGCCAACCTCATTGAACCGTTGCGTGAACTGCATATTGATTATGCAGACATGGGAGAGCGGTGTAATGGAGCATGATACCTGATTGTGGTGGTCTGCCCCTTTTCACATTGGGTGGAAGCAGGACCCTGTGCCCACCCGGATGCAAAATGCGCAGCAAAATTCTTAGTAAGAGAGGTCTTTTCCCGATGGGGGATCTGTGACGTCATAAGGTCGGACAACAGAACTCACTTCGTCAACGACTTGTTTAAGGCAGTAACTGCAATGCTAGGGATGACACACACATTGTGTTCGATTTATCACCCCAAGCAAATGGTGTTGTAGAAAAAATGAATGTCCTCCTTAAGAGCAGATTGTATAAATTGTGCCACACCCTAAAAAAGAACTGGGTATACTGCTTGCCATGGCAATATTTGAACTAAGGAACCAGCCTAGGAAAGACCACCACTTGCCCCCCCACGAGATAGTGACAGGGAGACGCATGCACACACCACTGTCACCCCTAAGAAGAATGTCAGATGCACACAGAACAGCCACAGTTTTGGGCAAGGTGTTTCAAGAGTATCTTTCTAAGAAAACTGACCAGAGCAGCAAGAATAATTGCAAAGCAAATAGCGCCAACATTCACCTGAGTCCGGCAAATGATAGCCCAAATGTCCAACTAATGCCTGGGGAGATGGTATATGTATGCAGTTTTGCGAGACGATGGAATGCTCCAAGATTTCACAGCCCCTACAAGGTTATATATTGTACACCCACAGCAGTGAAGCTGAAGGGGCTGAAATATTGGATTAATTTATCGGACATGCATCAAGCACATAATAGAATTCCAGCTGAAGAGGGAGAAAATGTTCAAGAAAGAACAACGCAAACATAGCATCAAAGATAATAAAGGAGGTTGTATAGCATTACTGCAACAAAAGAAATACAATTGATGAAAAAGAAACAGTGAGTGGTAAATACATAAGCAGATAAAGGTGTACATAAAAGAAGAGGATGTAATGTATATAAAATTGAATAAGGGTGACATAAAAAATGCAAATTACAAATACCAGCCATTGAATTATTTGCATGTTTTTAAATTGTTTTTCCCTCTTCTTTCACGTTCTCTTGTACATTTTCAGTATCTTTTTCTCTCCTTTATGTTCAAATCTCTTTTTGTTTCATTTCATTTGGTTTCTGCAATATACATTATTAATGAAAGAAATGCATTTGTGAAAAGAGATTGAAGATGAAAGAAATGTGCATGTGAACTTAACCCAAGTGTATTTCACTCTGTAGGAACAAAAATGGCAGAAACGAGGTCTCTCGATGCCACTGACTCTACTATAGATATCAATAGGAGAACCATCAGTAGCACTAGAATGTACTCCTTTGAGTGTGGGATTGGTTTTACTGTAATTTTGTTTTTCCCATTATTGTTTGGTCTGGTACTATACTGTGCAATGTCTTTCATGTCTATGGATGTAAAAGAGGGGGGAGGAGGAGCAAAACTGATACAAGAAGGTTCCCACCTGATATGGGATGGTTTTAAGCTAATCTGGGCCCACAATGCCCCTACAAACCTCACCACCTTATACAAGAATAAAACTGTTAGAGCCCCACTGTTGAACTATTCCATAGCTGATTATTATGAACATGAATTTAATGTGTACGACATGAATGACCCCAATTATGATGCACACACATTGTCATATGACGACACCTATACAACAACACAAGCTACCTCAGGTAGTGACTACGTAAATGATTAAATGCAGACCCCCGCTCTGGGGAGTGATAAAATGGATGGGCAACAAAATAATGGGTACGGGCAGAGGTAATTACCGGGATATTCCCAATCGAATACCAGGAACTATTAGAGATCCAAAATGGTCCAGGGGGGAGCATACGGCGAAAAAGGGGGACGGGATGGAGTAGGTATGATGAGTATCACGGTCTACATTTATACACAATAGAAGATCCAGGACACCCACATCAGTCCAACAATTGCTATGCAGACATGAGCACAATGGCAAAGCAGACTACCAATGAAAGCTGCTATGTGTCCTCTTTAATACCCCAAGCCTCGGTAACACCTAAAGTGCTGTTACCCCTAGAGCTGCCTATTGCAGAATCCCAGTGTTTGGTTCATCTTGCACTATGTCGAATTAAGAGCACCTTTCAAGCACACACTGTTACCTTACAAATGCTGCAAAATGAGAAAACCTGCTATAAAAGCCACACGGAGTAATATGCCTCAAGGAGCCTTTTTTCACAATCCAAGGGACAATGTTTTCCGAAAACGAATGGCACTAAGAGCAAATAACGCGTAGGGCAGAGGCGCTGCGAGGACTGTCAGATGAGAAGCTACAATGGATCAGAAAATGATGCACTCCAATCTGGTCTCAGCACATCACCAAATTGACGTGGATTACAGCTCTCGATAAACCGATCAAGGTGCAACGCGAAATACCATATGAACTGTGCTTTCATGGAGAAGGAAAAATGCCCCGGAGCACAAACAAGAACTGTAGAAAAATTGTGATCATCCAGACATGAAAAAAGGAGCAGCAGCTTAAATGGACACATACTGGGTGTGTGGCAAACAGGTGTATTTGCACCTTCCACAGTCATCGAGGAGCACCTGCGCCCTGTCAACGCTGCACTCAGCCGTGATACCGGAAAGCCACATCCAAGGGGATAAGGCACCAGAAAAGATGTCCTAGGAGCCCCCGTCAACAACTGAAGAACCCCCTGCGTATAACGTTTTATCCAAAGAGCAGCTGCAGAGCACAGTATCCCAGAAGCAGAGCGAATCAAACTATATCTTCGCTGCATCCTCTGAACTTTTGGCGGAAGCTCCCGATAAGTTCAAACTCTTCACATCAGCAGAGACATTTTTCATGTCTCTTGTCCACAGCATTCAAGCTTGTGCAAATGCAAAATGGCTGCAAATCACCCGCTGGGAGCTCACCCAACTGCCTAACGACACAAAAGAAGGTTTCAATGTCATCAAGGTTGAGCTGAGAGCCCTACGACTAATGGCCATGCAGAATCGCTACGTCTTGGACCTACTAACTGCAATGGATGGCGGTATTTGCGGAAAAGTCGGGAGCTCATGGTGCACATTCGTATCCGCTGCTGATGCGTACAATGGGACACTTTCGCATGTGACAACAGTGGTGCAGAACCTTGGCGAAAAATGAAGAAAGAAGGAGGAGTGCAACCCAGCACATGGTTTGACAATCTGTTCGAGTGGGTCCCGTCATGGCTTGGAATGACAGTGAAGTTGCTGATACCCATCATCGTCTTTATCCTTCTGATTTTTTGTGCGTGCCAACTGGGTCTCAGATGCTGTGCAAAAAAAAATCTAACAGTGCAATGATGATGGTGACAATAGGTAGCACAGCAGGAGTAGTACAGATGACACACGAGGCTCATGTCCAGACCAGAGAAGATTCAGAACCAAAATATAGAATGTCAGCAATATACAACACTGGGGTCATTGTAGATTCATTTTGCCATACCACAATTAAGGCGCCACAGGAATTGGAATGGTAGGATGAGGTATGGGTAGACCCAGAAGGGGATGGGGATGTATTTATATGACCTGTACCCCAGATGAATATGCAAGGGCAGGGGATAGCCTGAGGGTGGTGTGTCAGGCCTGGATGCCAAGAAAGGGAACTCTTGCTTGGGATTGGGCAGTAGCTGAGGGCGCCGAACGTAAACGTTTTGGAGAATTACAGTATTCGTTACTTAAGTAACGAAAGGGTGGAATGTAAGGGGGGAAGGGTTTCCCAGGCCCCACTTCATTCCTAGTAAATGCACACGCTATGCTCATTCTGCAGTTGCAACACGCCTCTGGCCAAGGTGTGCGGTACCCATTGAATGACACATAACTGTGCATGGCACACGAGCCACAAGACTCCATTTTGTCACATGTAAATGCTGAAAGCCAGCCTGCGTCTCTCCCCTTCAGTGTTCATGCACAGTCAGCAAGCCACCACCTCCCCTTTGCCTTCTCTGCGACTGTCCTGTTCTCACGGAAGCATGGGCGCGACAGGTTTCAAACTAAACACTCTATCTCTCGCCTTCCTTTTTACATCACTGCCCTGTGAATGACCGGGCCGGAGCCTGGTCCTGGAAAAAACCATTTGTCTTCACAAACCTGCCTCTGCACCAACAGACCCCCCTTTAAAGAAATATATATATATGTAAATATATACATGTATATATATATATATGAAAAAAATGCCTTTTGGAAAAAGACAGCAAGTGGAATGCACTCCAGAGAGCAGCT
Source organism: Ambystoma mexicanum (assembly GCF_040938575.1). Taxonomy (NCBI): domain Eukaryota; kingdom Metazoa; phylum Chordata; class Amphibia; order Caudata; family Ambystomatidae; genus Ambystoma; species Ambystoma mexicanum. The sequence goes on from NC_090936.1 coordinate 544,091,370, forward strand.
GCAATCAAGAACCAATATCCTTGCAGCAAAAGAAAGTGGAAAGAAACTCCTCAGCACTCCTGGCAACACGTTTTCTTTATTGGTGTGAGTACATCAGGAAGGAAAACAAAAACAACGCGTTTCGCGGTGCACAGACCGCTTGATCACGTAGGTTTGCCAACAACACAGAGAATGGGCTACAATTTATCCCCAGACTGACTCTCTGATTTCACATAGAGAGTGTCCACCTGCTATGGACCATTCGTTCATCATGTTTTGTAAGGCAGCCATATTGGAACGGTTCAACAGTATATGATTACTCATGGAGGAGTTCTAACTTTGTCCTCTAATATGTGCCACATGAATTTCTTTCATAATTTGTAAATGCATAAAAAACACAAAGTGTGTAATGTAACAAAAAATGCATTATTTTCACAAAGCAATCATGTGTTTTTAAATTTCAGCAATATACCATGGTTTTAGACATAATTTATATGTATAATTTATATATATACATATATATTTATTTATATATATATAACAAGCCCCCTCACCCCACAGCAGTTTGATGTAACAGTTGCATACCCCTTGTCTGTGTGCCACTCCAGTTCACCCCCCTTGCACTACTCCCATGTGACAGCAAACCATCCTCTCAATAGTTCCAAGGGGATAATTGATGAATGTGTCATTGAAATATTGTGTTAGATAAGGCACCTGAACTCGTGTACTCTTACTTTTATTGCCCAGGTTAAAGTTTCGCTGATGTGTATTTCATGTTGAGATTTATAAATAATGCTCAAGGTATGTATGGCCAAAAGGGCAAGTGTCAGATAGTCTATATCACTGCAACATGGACATTGCCTGACCCTGCACTAATAGGCACCAAAACCCGGTGTTTACCGTGAACACTTCAACTGCAGTAATATAAATCTCTCTATAATCATGGATTTTGTTCTTCCTTTGGCTCCCCATTTGACCTTTTTCATAAAACCTGTTTTAAGACACCTGAAAGTCTTTAGAAACATATGTAAATTCATTGTATTGCTAAAAAATACAAGGCAATACTTTGTAGTATCTAATCAATAATGAACTATGCCAGGGGACGCTGTTGCATGGAGCATGGAGTAGGCATGGCAGTGGCCCGCTCCTCTCTGAGGCCAAAGGCTCACAGAAACTGTCAGAAGTTGGACGGTCCTAGCCCGAACAAAGTGCACATTCAGAGGGGTGAGCACCCAGAAAAGAAACAGCAAGGTTGAACAATCCCGGATGTGGGAGAAACGGCGATCAGAAGGGGAAGCATTGAAGTTCGACCAGCGGGCATAACCTCAGCGGGGAGATCGGGCGGCTACTAGGCACTGCAACGCAGCAATGGGAAAGAGCAACTGCTGAAGGCTACCCTCAACTAAAGGAATCTGGTAGGTCCGGAGAATGTGGTGAGGGTAGGGAACAGAAGTGGAAATCATGCAAGGTCGAAGGTGGCAGCTTGACGGAGCATCCCCGGCTCCTTCTCCCTGTTCCCCCTGATCACAGAGAGGGAAACCCAGAAGAGTAAGTAGGCACCTTTGGAGCTCAGTCCCTGGGCATGGAGGAGACCACAGGACAACAAGGGACCTGGCACAATTAGGAGAGACCATCAAAAGTAAGATTCAGGCCTTATACCTATCAGAGGCAGACCTGCCCAGAGACGGAGAGTGAAGTGAGAGCGAATACATGAACCCTGCTCGACATTGCTGGAGAGCTGCCCAAATAGAGAACCAACAGAAGGAAGGAGACCCTAAGCAAGAACAAATGGATCATGACCAGGGAAAAGGAGAAATGGTGGAAACCCAGCACACAGCCCAAAATTGATGCATTTACAACAGGAAGGCTAAGTGTGTCTCAAGGGATGGATGGAGGACACAAAACAGTGGAAGGGGGTGATGTGCCTGTCTCAACCCACTCCATGCACAATATTCCACCGGCCATCCTCGAAGCAAAAACTTTGCTGGAGCAAAAGATTGAATCAGAGGGAATGGACGTACGTCTCTTGAGACAGGACCTGCACAAGGTGTTGGGGAGAGTAAATGAGGCGGTGCAACAAATATCGGATATTGAAGAGACTATAACACTCCTACAACACAACATGCAAGCAATGTTGAACAAAATGCACCAACTGGAGGTAAGGCTCGATGACAGGTGAATCGCAACAACCTACGACTGAGTTGCCTGCTGGAGAGAACAGAAGGCCCGTCCATAGAGCTTTTCTCGGAAAAACGGATCAAAGGATGGGTGTGTCTGCACAGTCTATCCAATTTCTTTTCCATCCAACGGGCACACAGAGTAACAAGCAGGGAGCCTCCGCCAGGGACCTTCTGAGACAGGTGATAGCGAAGCTGTTTTACTGTCCCGATCAGGATGTGAATCTGTCAATGGCAAGAAAGAAAGAGAGCTTGTAATATAATGGGTCCAGAATTGCAATGTACCCTGATTTCATCAAAGGCGGTCCAAAAAAAATAGAAAATCTTTAGGAGCAGTGCAATGAAATCGTGGAGACAAGGAGATTAGTTATGCCATGATCTATTGGGTGACTCTCAGAGTAAGCGGCACACAGAGGGTCAGATTCATCACCAACCGAGTTGAGGCATGGGGCTGGGTGGAGACAGTCAGCCCACATCATAAGGAGAACGTGATGAGAAAGAGCACTGATACAAAGGAAAGTACTGCCCCAAATGAAGAGCAATCAAGAGATGCAAGAAGGAACGTAAAATGAGAGAGGTGCACCAGGGCAAGGGAAGAAGTCAAACACTGAAGTGCTGCTAATGTATGGAAGAACAGATGGAATAAGGTGGCCAGTAGCTGAAACAAATAAGACTTAAGTAGGTAGGTTGGATTGAAGGAAAATGGAGTGGTGTGGCCGTTAGCACAGCCCCCCGAAAGTTCAATGTTCCAAGCCACTTGTCAAGGGTGAGGATGCATGTTTTTGAGGTTTTGGGGTCGATGGATGCTTTATGTCAGGGGGAAGTATGGGGCTGGGCGAGTTCAGGGGTTCGGGGGACATTCTTTCTTCATGGTTTTATTGATGTTGGGGTTGTTGGAAGAATACAGTAGACACACTAAGGGTGTTCTAAACTCCAGCACACAAAAATTACTTAGGCCATCATGTGACATAGTCAGTAAAAGGGACACGCAGATTTGAAAGCTTGGCAATGGGGGCGAGGAACCAAGAGTATTGAAATGTCTCTCCTGGAAAGTATATGGATTGAACAACAAAATTAAGAGAGGTCTGGTCACTAAGTATCTCAATATACGAAGATCAGATATAGTGCTCCTGCAGGAGATGCATCTGATGGGTTCTGAATGCAGATTTCGGGGTAGGGGTCAGTACTTCCTGGTGGAACATTCAGGATATTATAAAGGTTCCAGGGGTGTAGCAATCTCCATCCCACTCAATATCATGCAGGTGAAGAGAGACATGAATGGAATATACATCCTAGTGACAGGCGACCTGCGGAGGTAAAAGATTGCAATATTGTGTGTTTACACACCACCATCCTCACAGTTCAGTCACTACTTACCACACAATGGACAGACCTGACGATAGAGGGTGTAAACTTGAATGATGGCATCCAGGGAGACTTAAGAGTTCGCAGAGGGTCGGACCTCCCCAATGTATAACACACACTAAACTAGCAACATTCGTGGATGCAACAAGGTTGAGGGATGTGTGGAGGGGCTGCATCCCCAGGGGCAACATTTATCATTCTACTCTGGCATACATGCATCACTATCACACTTATTATACATTTCTATACAATGCACTAGAAGCGGAATATCTACTGAGATGCATATCGGATCACACTTCACTACATGTTATGATCATGGAGAAGGAACAGAAGGGGCAAGGAGAATGGAGGGCTCAATGCGATGTATGTATGGAGGAACACTTTGAACTAAATGAGGGAACTGTGGGGAGTAGATGTATCATTTGGGAGGCATTTAAAACTGTCCTCAGGGAAGGGGAAACGCAGCAGTTGGTCACCAATGGAAAGAAAGAAGGGCCAAATTGGAGGCTCTGCAAATAAAGGAAGAAGAGAGTGATAGGATGTACACAGAGGAAAGTATGACAAAAGCGAAGGGCGCACTGTTGAAGGCTGTCATCCAATACAAATCCGTGTTCATGGAAGAGGCTAAACAGGCCTACTGGGCTACGAAGGCCAAAGTGTACGAGATAGGGTTCAAAGTCAGGAAGATGCTAGCATGGCTAGAAAAGAGAGAGGTGGGGTCCAGATGGGTTAGGGGTATACACAGTGACCGGGGAGATCAATACACAGAAGGAAACCAAATCACTGGCAAATTTGCTCATTTCTACCAGAGAATGTATGGAGAAGTAGTGGGCCCGAGCACAGAAGACAGTTTGCTATATCTTGAAGAGGTTAACTTTCAGGTTGTTGGAGAACAAACACGGCTATGGATGGATAGGTACATCACGGGGGAAGAAGTACAGGAGGCTATCAACAACTTGCAAACTGGGAAAACCGACAGGCCCGAACGGGATCCCAATCAAATGTTGGAAGTGCATGGGGGACAGGGTGGCAAAACCAATGCTAGCTATGTTCCTAGAGAGCTGTGATCAGACAGAGTTCCCAAGAGACTTGCATATCACCATGATAGTGGTAATACCCAAGAAAGAGAAACCCACAGAAGTGTGTGCATCATATCCACAAATTTCACTGCTGAAAGGTGAGACCAAAATTCTTCCAAAGATCTTTGCTTCCAGGTTGATAGGGGTAACCATCCAGATTATACACTCAGACAAATGTGTCCCTGGCAGAGCATCGAGAATGTACCTATGATGGGTGCACAATATGTTGACACTGTGGGACACTCTACAGGACCCCAAACTGGCCCTAGACTCAGAGAAAGCTTTTGATTTAGTGCAACAGGAATTCCTGTGGGCGGCGATGGGGAAGGTGGGCGTTGGACCCATTTTCCTATGATGGGAGCTAACATTATACACAAATCCACTGGCGAAGGGAAGAGTTAATGGGTTTTCCTCCTGCACCTTTCCACTTCAGAGGGACACTCAGCAGGGTTGTGTGCTATCTCCATTGCTGTTTCTCTTAGCGATTGAACCGCTGGCCAAAAAGACCAGATTGAGTCAGTTTATAAAGGGGTTTAGATGGCAGCGGGTGTGGGAAAACATAATTTCATTGTATGCCGATGACCTCCAAATATACGGGGGGAACCCTAACAGGGAAGATCCAAGAGTGATGGAGATATTGAGTGTATTCAGCACACACTGCATTGGGATAAATCTGTCATTGCACCAGTGATAGGGGCAGTTGAGGCGATACCAGAAGATTTCCCTGTGCAGGTTACTAACAAACCTTTTGAATATCTTGGTATTAACGTTCATAAGGTAGGAGCACAATTCCTAACCAATTTCCTGGATCCAATAATTCACAGGCTGCAGGAGGATGCCAAACACTGGGCCAATCTGCCATTCACACTGATAGGAAGTGCTAATTTATTTAAGATGATGGCACTTCCCAGACTGTTATTTATCTTACAGATCACTCTGGTGGAAGACCCAAAAACACTGTTTGCAAAGATTGAGGAAGTGTTCAGAGGGATTATCTGGGATCAAGGTACCCCAGATTACAGCTGATTGCGCTGAGGATGCAAACGAGGTTGGTCTGGGATGGTGGCCTGGGGTTACTGGATGCCTAATAGTACTATTTGACATCTCAACTGGTGATAGCCAACGAATGGGTGTTCGGAGGGGAATATTATTCACACACAAAATTAAAAGTGATAGGAATGAGAGGGAGACTTCCCATACAAATACTGTATGGAAGTCTGAGATGGAAAAATGCCCCGTTGGTAGGACAAAGTATTGTACAGATCTGGAAAAAAGTCACACAAGCAATGGGGTGGAAAGGAAAGGCTACCAAGTGTTACCCGCTATGGGAAAATCCCAACATTAAAGAAATATGTAAACTGGGCAAACAGCGAAAATGGCTGGGAAAGGGAATTTGCAAAACGAGGATATAATGAGCAATTATGCAATAGCATCGTCCCAATCACTGCAGGAGACATTTGGGCTAGCTCAGGGAGATTGATACAACTACATGAAACTGGGGCACGCTGTAACAACTTTACAGGGGTAAGGGAAAAGATGGAAAGGAAGGCAATACCAATATTATACTAGGTCCTATACACAATACCCCAATGCCAATGGTGAAACTGAAGGCTAGATGAGAAATGGATTTGGGGCCAATGGAGGAGGTAGAGTGGATGGAAGTGTTAATTGCTACTAGAGAAGTTAACATGTCAACTTATTTGAGACTAATACAGTACAAGATCCTGTACATATCATATTTTTTCATGGACAGGCTTCACAAAATGAGCAGAACTGCTGATAACAATTGTTTGAAATATGGGAGGGGGCGATAATGTTATCCAGGCTACTCGAGCATACAATTCCTAGAGATCCCAAACTGCTATCACTTCATATATGGGGGGAGCATATGGGATAAAAAGGTGGTTCAAACCACCCTTGTGATTGTCAAGAGGGACCTGGTAAAACTTTGGGGCAACCCCTTTAGCTCAAAGGTTAACGTTAGACTGATATCATGGAATACAAGGAGCATCACTCATCTTGCAGTAAATAGGAAGGTTTGTCAGACACTGGCCTGCTTTGACTTAATATTACTGCAAGAAACTTGGGCCACAGGGCCAATTTTGTGGGATGGATTTGATATTCGTTGCATTAAAGCCAAGGCAGGGAGTAAGGATCACCTGAAAGGAGGTCTCCTTTGGCCATGCTAAATAATGATCCATACACCTTGAATCTGAATCATATATTCAAGATTCAATTATGGTTGTCACATGTAGAATAACCACTGAAAAGGGTCCAGTTTATCTGATGATTGTAAACATTTACTGGAATGCCTTAGAGTCTAATGATAGTGCTCTTGAAATTCATATCAGGAAATTGGATAGATTAATTGAAGATTGGCTAGATCAAAGACTGGGCGCCTCTATTGTTTTGGCAGGAGACCTAAATGCAGATTGAAATGTAGTTAACACTTCCATGGTTTGGGCAATGACCTCCCAAGACGACAATAAATCAAATGATAAATGTACAAAATACAGAGGAAGTATGTGGAAGGTATTTGCAAAAAGTTGGGGGCTAAATCACATGTATAATGAGAAACCAACATGGAATGCAAGAGGTCAGTCCTCAATAATAGACTATATATTTGCAAGTACAGAAATGTATCTACATGGAAGTTACACAGACAAATTCCAGTAATCATGCTTTGTTAACAAATAACCTGCCATGGACAAAATCAAATTATGATAAATTGACTGGACATTGTGAGAATGTTGAGATCATTGTTAGGGGCTATAGAATTAAATGGAACCCAGGAAAAATTGATACATTCACTGAGCAAATGTTAGTGGAGTATAAGTCCAGAACATTGGAGGAAAAAAGAGGGACCTATTCAGTTGAGCTATTTTCAGAACATTTGGAAGAAGTATTGGGGAAGCATTAATTGAAGGATTGCATAGTGGGACAAGGGCTAGACACTCATAAGCATACATTTGACTTGGCCACCAAACAAAGAAAACTAATTTTGAATAGAGAAATCCGCTTAATAAAGAAATAAAATTGTGATACAGAGTCAATCAAGATTGGAATAAATAAATGCAGACAGGGCTATAAAAATTGATCAATAAATCATTGGGCAAGTATACAACAGAAAGATGACAAACTTTTGTTTCAAGCTATAAAAAATATGAATTTGAGATCCTTTTGGTCACTAATAAACAGTACCGAAAAAAAACAACTACAATTGGCCTTGAACCATATTAGTGTGGATGATTGGTCCAAACATTTTATGAATATCTATAGTGAATCGACCTCAATGTCTTGTGAATTGATAGGATCAATCTAAATAAATGGAAGCTAGATGTATCTATATAGAGTGTTAGGAGCTATATACTTAAGACTAAAGCGTCTAAAACACCAGGCCCAAATAGTCCTTCGTTTATGACCTTAAAAAACAATTTGGACTTGTCCGCTAGAATACTTCATATTCTCTATAGCGATGTTATAGAAAAGGAGGCGATCCCTAAGGCTTGGCTCCTGTCATATATACTGACCATATTCAAGAAGGGTAATGGAATGTGAGCCACAAACTATTGTCTAATCTCCCTGATGAATATAGAGGCCAGGATTTTTTCTTCCATTGTACTAGATAGATTGATCCTGTGGATTGAGAACAATGATTTATTAGATGTTAGACAAACTGGCTTCAGAAAAAACATAGGAACTGATGCTGGAGGGATGTTAGTTACCCAGTTACAAAATAATGGCCGGATAAATAAGAAAGGACCTTTGTATGTTGCATCAATGGACCCGTCTGTAGTTTTCGATATGGTGGATAGGCCCACGCTATGGTGAAGATTGTTGAATCTCGGTATAGATTCAGACCTACTTGCGATTCTGATCAGACTGTACTCAAATACCATGATTAGTGTTAGGCTAAATAATGAGGGACGCATGACAAATCCATTCAGAGCAAGTAATGGTCTAAAGCAGGGATGCACACTTGCTGCCATATTATTTAATCTTTATGTTGCTTCTGTTGGGCCATTCCTGGATGGGAAAGGTCTTGTTTCTCCAAAATTGGGTCTTCTTACTGTGCAATGGTGTGCTTATGCAGATGATTTCCTTTTATTTGATACCACAAAAATAGGGCTGCAACGTCTAATAAATGCATTTGTTCTGTACATAAAGGGTTTGAAAATGAAAAAAAATGTATTAAAAATAGTAATAATTAATCTGGGACAATGCAATAGGAAATCTCTAGGATGTTCATGGGTCTGTAATGGCACTAGAATTAAAATGCAGAAATCACTGAAGTTTTTTTGCTATGTGTTTTTAAGTGTCCTGCCTCAGAATTGTATTAAAATTGTTCGAAAATTGAAAGCAATCGATGCTCCAAACAGTAAATATTCTCTGTATGCTTGCATTGAAGTTTCTAGGAAGAAAATAATCCCACAAATTAGTTATGGTTTGGAATTTTTATTGGATTCCTTAATTCCTTATTTAAAGACTATTGAAGGTATCATATTGAGAAATGTCCTGTACTTTTTGCCAAAATGTATACCCTTCGAAATAGTACGATATGAGCTTGGACTTTCTTCTCTTGAAAGCTACAGGATATGGAAAAAGGCTTCTTTACTAAGGAAATGCTTGCTGGGTAATCAGAAACAGTTATATAGTTATCTAGCGGATGATAAAAAAGGGCATTTCATGATAAATTTTAATGAAAGTGTAGAGCGAACATTATAGTTAATGGGCTTATCGTTACAAAAACTGCTGGATAAACCCTTAAAAGTCAAAGCCCTGGTAAAAGCCTTGGATTGGGTGGGAAATAATGCCATACTACTAAATTCAAGTTTATATTCCCAGTCTATGTCCTTTTGGAAGTGGTACGCTAAACCCGAAACATACATTTTGAAATGTCGTGACCGATCAATTAGGAATTCCCTAATGAGATTCAGATCAAATGTCTTAAATACTCAAGAAATTAGAAACATTTGTTATCCAACATTGGATGAATATACATTTTGTTGGCATTGTTGTATTGATGGGGAAAAGCAAACTCTATATCACCTTGTACTAAGTGCCAAAATTAATGTAAAAAAAGAATAGAATAATTCAAACAATTTGTAACTGACACATCGCAAGTAAATTGTGAAATATTGTGGTATGAAATGCTCCATGGAAGATCAATGGTGTTGAAAATAGGAATTGTTGCTTTTCTTAAAAATGCTTGTGCACTTGAATAGATCCTCTTGTGTACGGTTTTTATGTACTTTTTAGGAACTCCATATGGTAAAGTAAATGATGAATTCAGGTTGTGATTATTTTGAGCTAAATATATTTTGTCATAGGAGAGATTTGCTTAATGTGATATATGTGAAAGTATATATTATGAATGTGTTTTATTTTATTTTTTGTATTTTATGGAATTGTTAAATTGCAGTTTTATTATCTATTCTGTTTGTAAAGATTTATACAAACCAAAACAAATAAAGTGAAAAAAATAAATAAATAACTGGTGTTTTCTGTACTGCCTATATTTGACCCTGTTATGTTATGTTAATTGAATGTATGCAACTACACGCACACCCGTGGGCATCTTGTCGCTGAGGAGGTAAGGCAGGATGCTGTAGGGCAGCTAAAAGAGCAACGTGTTTAGTCCTCGCCGAAAGGCAAGGTGGTCAGAGATGTCACGCAAAGGAATGAGAAGGAGGTTCCACGCTCTTGCAGCGGCAACTGAGAAGGCATGGCCACCCTTACGAGCTAGCTTAAACTGAGGCAAAGCCACCCGGCAGGTGGCAAGAGAAAGAAGAGTACGGGTGGGTTCGAAGGGAGTGAATTTTCTTTGCAGATATTCTGCTCCCATTCCATAGAAGGCCCGGTGGACCATACACATAGATTTGAACAGGATCCGCTGGGCAACAGGGAGCCAATGTAGTTGTCTCAGTATGGGAGTCATGTGGGCTCCAAAAGGCGGTCGGATGATAGAACGGGCGGCAGTTTTCTGGAGTATCTGCAGACACCCAATAAGATAGCTGGGTCGGGCTAGATGTAATGAGTTACAGTAGTCCAGGACGCTAAGAACCAGGGCTCCTACCACAGGTCCCTGACTAGCCGTGGGAATAAAAGGGAAGACTTTCCAGAGGACTCTGAGTTTAAAGTGACGCAATTATTTATTTACCCTGCATGGGAAAGTCCAAGTGCCTGCTGCTGTTGATGGTGTCTGCTGTTGGGCATAAATATTAATAATACATCATTTTAGCTTATTTTCATCTTTATAAGATCTAAATGTTCATCATGCCTGGCTACATTTTCCATTCAATTTCACAAATTGTCTTATGCCTGTTATTGTTCAAATCATGTTAATAAATCTGTAAGTGTTATAACACAGATTTAAATTATGTCCTACAATGGGAATATATTAAAATAATCCAAATCCTACGGAGTGTTTATGAAGGGAATCTTCAAGCAATGGGCTTATTTCCCTTGTTTCTATTTGGTCTCTCTCATATAATATCTTCCACTTCACAAAGTAAGGGATCAGCACAGAAGTGAGAGATGTGGTAAGAGGTTGGCACTCAAGTGAGCAACAGTAAAATGATCACATGTAAATTTGGCTTAACATAGTATAGAACAAAGGAACGACAGGCCTGCCATCACTCCCTTATGGGGAACTAACAAAAGGGATTGGAAGCACACAGACAGCATATGGAAGGATTCTCTAACACAATGCACAGACCGTGTACATTTCCCACAACTCATATTCAGTGAACTCACTCTCGGGTAGACGCCTTGCAGATATGGCTTTTGAAGGCTTGTCTTCATACTTTTCTCCACTACCTTGTACCTTTTGTGACTCCTCACGTTCATCTGTCTACACAGCCAACCATTTGCTCTGCATGCCCGGCTTTACCAGATTATATCCCTGGGGTTTGCAGGTGGTGCCTATGAAATCTTGTCAGAGCGGCCATCTGTTTTACTGAGATCCTGTGAGAGACAGTGCGGCTTGATGCTATAACGTATTGCGTATCACGCACAGAGGAACCTGCCTTGACAGAGTGGTGTTTTGGAGACGCGAACAAGGCTGCGCAGATGGAGAAGGAGTCGGTGGTGCAGCCATTCCCTCAGACTTTCCCACGGACACTATATGGACATTATATGGCCATTTTCATAGCTGTTTTCACGCTGGGCATAAACATTGGGCGGTTTGAAGTGTCCAGTGTCCAGCAGAGGAAGCTCCCCTATCAGCAGTAAGTTCTCTGCTCCGTTATGTCCCTCTCCTACACTCTGCTTCTCATTAACTGGTCAGTATCTGAATTTTGGATATTTGGTTACGGCAGCTGCTTGTTGACTGAATCAAAGACATTGGGGTGACTATTGGCACCTGTTGCCTTTGAGGCCCAACGCTTCTGGCCCGGCCAGGCCTGTTTTCTTTTTTTTTTTAAATAAACCCAACAAGGTTTATATCTGGTTTACAGCTGGCCAGGAGCAGTGCCTTTTTGGGAAAACCTTTCTATAATGCTACTCACATGAGCAGTTGGAGTATTGATGAGGAACTTAATCGTCTTGCCTGAGTTTGTTTATCCTTCCTTTCTTGGTTGAGTACGACTATTGAGTATTGCAGTCTGTGACAGTCCATTGCAGGACAGTTGCGTTAACCCTATCCTAAGGTAAATACATCACCAGTCTGAATGCATTATGCAACAGCATGCGTTTGCACTATTCACTGCATTGTGAACCGAGTGTGAATTGACTGGGTGCTCCTGCAGTTACATAAACAGACCCTTGTGCTCAATAACTACTTGTTGATGTGAGATAAGAGTTTGCCGGCCAGTTTGTGGCTCTAAGACAGTGTATTACTGCCTGCACAGAGAGGCTATTATCAGTCCCTGGAACTTTAACTTGTAAGTGTTGCCAGCCCGCTCATCTGGGCGGATTGCCTTCTTATTGGGTTGATAATTGTGAATACAACACCTGCTAACGTGAGAATTAAAAAGCAAGTGCTCAAGGCTGACTGCTGTTTGGCTAGCTGAGTGCCAGTAGGCCAATACTGATAACCGCCATCTTGCACCAAGCCTGGAAAAACCTAACATAAAGCAACATAAAATTTAAGAAACAATAAATCATCTGTAACAGCACAGGGCTACAAAAGAGCCGGTGCATCCATCCTGCGCGGACCGAATGACTCTCCCTCACATAATGAGCCTAGAGTTTCCACATTTGTCGAGTCCGGATGTGGTCAAATTACTACTTACTTCAAAGCGAAATCTTCCTTGACAACATTTGCCATTCACACTTCTGAGGTTTTCCGAGCACATCTTGGGGTTATCACACATCCATGCTCTCACTGATTCCAGTACTTCCTTCCAAGATAACAGATACACACAGCACTGTAACATTTTCAGTATCTCAAGAAGTCTTAGTTTCCTTGTCCTGATCATTATTCCCTCTAATACAAAACCAGACATTACACACAGACCTCCCACTCATACTATCCTCAACCCTATTGTGCCTTTTCCTAGCTGCTTTGACCACAACCTGCCTTTTCTGCTCATGCATCTACCTGCCCTTTCAGTTGTATACTCCTATTTTTATTCTTCACCATAGGCCACAGTCAGATTCACCCCAGTTGGAGGCACAATAAGCAATCTCTCAGACAAGGCCGAGCACCATAAGACACCATTCTAATGTGATGTTGCCCTTGTCCTTGTTTCATCTTTCCTAATTAGGTAGATCGGGCGTGTGTCAATCCTATTTAGTTTTATGACCTCAGTGATCTCTTTGCTTTGTTTGGGAGAATTACTTGAATGGAAACCCAATTAATAGTCCTGATTGCTGGTCATATATTATTTTGGAGTTTTACCCCTAACGATTACGAGCCCAATTCAAGGAATATTTGCTCAGTTCCAAGTGAATTTGCACTGTTGAAAAGTGACTTTGCACTGTAGACACAAACCCTGATTCATGGAACCGTGCAAAGTGTATTTTTGCAGTGCAAAGTCCAGGCAAAGTCAGCGCATAGTCATCTTGAGTACAAAGGATGGTGATTGTGCCCATTGTTTTGAGGCTGCACCTCCCTCTGGCTTGTCCTTGCTCTTTTTGAAGCCACGTGACTATCAGTTGTTTCCATAAGTCCTGATGTGTGCATCATCATTGTTTTCGTCCTGCACATTCTGGGGCTCCTTGATAGCTGTGAGGTGCAATCAGCACAGGATGTTTGTCAGAGGTTAGGCAAATATGTGCATTACATTTAGATTATACTTTCAGTGCCTCTGATTGCATCATAACTTCCCATCTTAGTTCCTCTGCCCTTACATACCACATATGTAATTAGTGGACAGAATGGGTAGAGGGTAAGGGGGAGGACATACACAAATGGTATAACACATGTGGAGTGGAGGATATTAAACTCAAAAGGAGAGTACATAGTGAACTATAAGTATAATTAAGGAGGGGAAAGTACAAATGGGAGAGTAAAAGTGGGGAGGGATATTTAAAGAGCATTTCAGTATGTTTGTTTCTTTTAATTAGACCTGGACTCAATTATTTGATAATAGAATTCTGGGAAAATCCCTCTTCAACGCCTTATACAGATATTATATAGCCTTACACATGTCTATGTCCCTGGAAATGGTGAAACCCACCTATTGCGTTAATACATCTATCGGTAGGCTGCAGCACAAATCCACTCCTGAACTACTTCCACAGGTTTCTCGTACAGTCATCAACATTCAGAACAAAGCAAGAGTAACTATCAGCCATTCCTAGGAATTACAATCATTTGTATTTTTTGGCTACAACAGGCAATATTTCTATGTTGGTAACCACATCTTTCCTAGGTTCAATGCTTTTCTCTGAGAATACATGGTGCACATGCTCTATCGGGACCCTCTTCATTTTACAGTTCTCCTTACTGTATCTCACGTCTGCTCCTGCTAGCTTTTCTAGGACATTTTAAGTAATGTGTTCTATTCTTGCTTGCCCTTGCTACACACTAGGATGTCATCCTGAAAAAAAGGACTCCTTTGTTGGCAGAGGGTGGCAGTTCTGTATGAAGCACCTGTTTAGAGCCCCTAGATTGGTGCACAACCTTATCTTCACCACAATTTTTGTGGCTACCACCAAGGGTCCATTCTTTGTATGATGCCTTTTTTTCTAAGGCTGTCTATCTGGTTCTATGTGATTTTGCCGAAATATATTTCATCGTGGGACTTTTCATCGACACCCTTTCATCGACCAAAACTCTTTATTTTTTTTATTTTTTTATTTCTGGGGTGGTTCTCCCCCCAGAGCCACCCCTTAATTAAATAATCATACCCCAACCCCAAAAAAATACCTACCAAAAAATATTTTTTTTAAAAAAGAGTTTTGGTCGATGAAAAGGTTGTCGATGAAAAGTCCCACGTTGAAAAATACTTCGGCAAAATGACACAATACCATCTATCTATATCTTCACTTCATCTGCTGTCACACAGATGTTTTGTAGCTTCTGTATCATTTATTTTGCTTCTTACTCAGCCTAATTTCGTGAATTCATCTTTTGAGGCAAACTAATGTTTATTAGAAAACTTAGCCCCTGCAATGGCTTCAGGAGGTTCAGAGAATCTGCCAATCCTTGACCCTGAATAGCAGGCATTTAGCAAATACCGATGTCAAGCAATGAAATAGGCCTGTAACGATTAGGGTCATCATGGTACCCCTTCTTAAAGATGGGGACAATAATGCTCTGAGACCATGCACAAGGTAATACCCCAGAGAGACTCACTGTATTCCAAAGTTGAAATAAGATCAGGCCCCACCAATCTGGGAAACCCTTCATAATATCATAATCCATCCAGTCAGGGCCTGCTGCTTTACCCAAGGGTAACGTTTCCACGACCAAGATAAATTCCCTCAGCATTGAATTTCCCTTTGTCAGCGCTCAGGTAAGCACTTATTACAAAGGACACCTTGTCTGCATCTGAGAAGACCCCAAGACATACTCTACCCTATTTTCACAGGCTCCCTCAAATCCTATTGTTTGTCTGGACCTCTATTTGGTCCCATTGTTTTACTGTGTGTTCTAGTTTTTTTTTTCTTTTTTAACAATTGTCCCTTTTGCGTTCACACAGAGAGTGTAAGTGCATATTCTTCTCCCTATTTAGTGT
Source organism: Ambystoma mexicanum (assembly GCF_040938575.1). Lineage (NCBI taxonomy): Eukaryota > Metazoa > Chordata > Amphibia > Caudata > Ambystomatidae > Ambystoma > Ambystoma mexicanum. The sequence goes on from NC_090936.1 coordinate 544,107,096, forward strand.
ATAGATGTTGCTCTTCATCAACTTACCCTGTGTATCATACCATAGTGCGTCCCTTATTCTATTCTTGTTCAGATGTGCCTGCTGGTTATAAAGTGTGTGCATATAGTGTATGGTCGATATTAGATTATCATACATAGATACTAATCCAGCACCTGAAGAGATTTTGGCCAGAATAAGATCTCTAATACTGCTGGCCGGGGCCAAATTGATAATTTCACCAAATTCCACCTTATTGAGTTGTTGCAATTTCCCAGTACCTTTTCCCACTGCTAATGAATCTAGAGCAGAATTGGACATGTGTGCACACTGAGCCAACGTAGTTATTGGAAGATGATCTCTTTCTACAATGTGTCTTGATAGTTTGATATGGTGATAGGAACTTGAAAATATATAAATACAAATGATTATTTTATGCACATTTAGAAGTGTCTAATATTGATTAACTTTTTTATCTCAGAAACATACTATAAATGTCTTCACATGAAGTGGTATGGGTTAGCAATGTCATTTTCTAGGGTTTTATGTATTATCTGGAAGCAAATTTGAGTGGGCACCACAGCGGTATCGAGTCCTTCTGGCGTTATCAAAGGTTTTTAGTGTGATAAGTCTTTGTTAGGAAGTTAGATCCTCTATGCAGGAGCTGGCTGAAAAAGGCCTGGAGACACCCAAACCCAAAAAATACAGCAAGAAACAAAGATTAGGTGAAAACCCAATCATACAGCCGCTCTCTGGAATCCCATACTGGGTTCTATATTAGTTGTAATTTCACTATGTATAGTTCCTTCGATCCAATTCTTGAAAAAATACAAAAGTCAAATATATATTGATTTTTCAATGTTGAAAATTATTTTATAGAAAGAAGTGACTAGTAGCCACCAAAATTGTTCTTCGTGAGGAAGAGATTGCCATAAATCACTCTATCTGAAGACTTATTTTTGTGCCAATGCATTTCGGAATATAACAAATTCCTTCATCAGGGCAAGTCTGATGTAGGTGAGTAATGGCGAAATCTATGTTTCAGAGGTCCGGCTGCTCCACCGTGTACGGCGAGCAGGTGCATATGTAAAGAACGAAGCGGAGAAGTTCTCTCAGCGTCTGCTCAAAGCAGACTGTCTTCGTTGCATCGGCGCGTTGCCGAGCAACCTGGTTTAATAAGACACGTGATTGAAGGCAGCCGTACACGGTGGAGCAGCCGGACCTCTGAAACATAGATTTCGCCATTACTCAACTACATCAGACTTGCCCTGATGAAGGAATTTGTTATATTCCGAAATGCATTGGCACAAAAATAAGTCTTGCTGTTTCTCTGGAACTGGCCTGGAGTCTTTAAGTAGCTGCTTAAAAGGTGGGAAACTGGTGGTGGGTGAAGCAGCTCAGGGGCAGGGCCTGGTCAGCTGGCCAGCAGCCTTATTAATGCTGGCTGTCTGGAGCACATCTGGAGTCCTTAAGTAGCCACCTGGAAGGTGGGAAACTGGTGTTGGGTGGAGCAGCTGAGTAAAAGAGCCTGTTCACATCACCAGCAGCTTCCTCAAGGCTTTCTGCCTGGAGTTGGACTGGAGTTCTTAAGTAGCTGTCTCAGGGGTTGTAAACTACTGGCAGGCAGAACAACTGAGTGTTAGGGCCTGGGCCTTGACCAGCAGCCTCCTCAATGCCGTCTGCCTTGAGTTGGCCTTGCGTCCTTAAGTAGCTACCTAAATGGTGGGAACATGGTGGCGGGTGGAACAGCTGAGTGGCAGAGTCTGGTCAGGTGACCAGCAGCCACCTCAATGCTATCTGACTTGAGCTGGCCTAGAGTCCTTATGTAGCTGCCTGGAAGGTGGGACTCTGTTACTGGGTGAAACAGATGAGTGGCAGGTCCTGGACAACTGACCACCAGCTTCCTCAAAGCTGTCTGCCTGGAGCTGGCCTGCAGTCATTAAGTAGCTGCCTGGGAGATGGGAAACTGACAATTGTCAGATTCCCCAAATGGAAAGGCCTGGTCATGTGAACACCATCCCACTCAATGCTGTTTCTCTGGAGTTGGCTTGGAGTCCTTAAGTAGCCACCTGTTGCTTGGAAACTAGTGCTGGACGGAGCAGCTGCATGGCAGGGCCTGGTCTCAGGACCAGCAGCCTCCTCAAATGTCTGCATGGAGCTGGCCTGGAGTCCTTAAATAGCTTGCAGGAAGGTGGCAAACTAGCAGTGGTCAGAGCCCCTGGGTGGAAGGGCCTAGTCACATGAATAGCAGCCTCCTCAATGCTGTCTGCTTGGAGCTTGCCTGGTGTCCTTACGTAGCCACTTGAAATGTGGGAAACCAGTGGTGGGTGAAGCAGCTGAGTGACAGAACCTTTAACCTCCACAATGCTATCTGTTTGGAGCTGTCCTGGAGCCTTAGGTAGCCTCCTGGCAGGTCTGATACAAGTGGCAGGCAAAACAGCTGAGTGGCAGGGCCTGGTCCATGACCAGCAGCCTCCTCAATCCTGTCTGCCCGGAGTTGGCCTGGAGTCCCTAAGTAGCTGTCTGGAAGTTGGAAAACTGGCAGTGGTCAGAGTCCCTGAGTGGAAAGGACTGGTCACATGTCCAACAGCCTACTCTTAGTCTGTCTGGAGCTGGATTAACAAAGGGCTCCCTCACATCAACTAGTAGCTCAACCAGCATAATGAAACAACAGAGGGGTGTTTCAGTTGGAAACTATTTAAAAGGAAGTTACTTGAAGTACATAATTATTAGCAAATCATTATTTTGAGGTGTCTAAAATTGTCACATCATGTAAAAGTCAGTTTTACAAAGTATTCATTGGTAAATTAATTAGAAAAACCCAATTTTCTTTTCGAGTTATGCTTATTTATCGTGCATAAAGAACAGAAAAGGAAAATAAATAAGTGCCACTCATTATTGTATTTCTTTTATGAAGAATATTTGCATATTCTTACTTAATCAGTAGAAAACATAAAGCACAAACTTATTTACATCTAGATAATTTGCACTGACATATTTCCGAACAAAATGGATTTAGTAGTATAACAGGCATAGAACAGTCAGTAATAACAACATTAGAGAAGGTTAAATTACGAGAGAAAGAAATGTAGAAAGAAATACGTGTTTTTTCAAATTTTTGTGTTAATGATTTTGTTTAAATCCTTACACATTACAATACATATAAATTCATCTTTAAAACATAAAAAAGAAACTATTGAAGTGAAACATTTTAAAAGAAATCCTTACACATAAGAGAAACACACTTTAAAGAATCGTGCAACATTGCATACCAAAATCCATGAATTTACACTGTTTCTCTCCGTCAGGTTAATCCTCTTCAAAACGCGTGTAAGGGCATGTATCATTTTCAACAACTTCCTGTGAATGATCCTTGCCCAAAATACTTCAGTCATAATAAACTCGGGGTCATGAATCATGTGGTTAAAACGCACAATATTCTCATTCAATAGTACACTACACTCTAATATTACATGTTTTACAGTTTCGGAATCAACAAGACAGAATGTACGTGCTTGTTCAAGGGGCAGTTCATACCTTGTACTCTGTTGAAAATTTGTGTTCAGTATATTGAAATGGATTTTCATCCTCATCCTTCTCAGGGAAGGAGAGGGCGATTTAGTTAGATAGATGCTGCTTTCTCCTACTTTCTTATAGTTGTTATGGATATTAGTGTAGTGTTTAAAGCTGTTCGCCGTGTTACAGGTTTCACACCAGTCCTTACGTATCAGGGATAATTTAGGTTATCCTAGATTCTCCAATAGGTTTGGGAGTATCAGGACTTTCTTATACAACGTTTCATATTTACTCACATAGTCAAGAGTGTCACACTGTCGGCTCTTGCCAACTTATTCAAATAGGGGAAGGATTCATTTTTTCCGTAAACAATAGAAATTCAAGGATTTCATCTCCAACTCCTAACGAATTACGACTGAGGGGGACACAAGATGGGACACCTAGAATTGTTCTCCACATCAATGCTTCAAATTAAGATGCTGGGATAACCTTCCCTTCATAAAATCTGATCAAGGGATTAATAGAAAGTTTCCCATAACACTATGCCAGATAGTGCAATTGTGCTCTCAGCTGAATAGCTTTTGTCTTCAGTCTGGTCGGCAATACCATTTGTGAAGGAGTTGCCGTAACCATAAGGCCCAGATATTTTAGCTCATTAGCCTGTTTGCGTTTTGTGTTATTCAACCACCAGTTAAATGGATCTCTTGTGTTAGTTCTAGTGCTGTGGTTCAGAATAATGTTGGACTTCTTAATATTTCTTACACAATCTTTCTTCAGGGTATAATTCTGTAATGCAGTGAGTGAGAAGTCGTTGCATTCCAATACATGTGGAGTCAAGAAGAATGACAGTGACTGCATAAGTAATAGAATACATTATAACCTTGTTGATCTTAGAGGAGATGAAGGACGCCTGTCTCAGCTCTCTGTACATGTCCACTGTGTAGATGTTGAAAGAGCAGAGTGCAAGAATGCAAGGGGCATGCCCAACTTGAGAACGATGAGGACGTGCGTCCCGACAAGCTCTTGTGAACACAGGCAAAATCCAGAATTGTTATCCTTTTCTCTGTGGCAGATGACGCCTGAAACACACTGGCAAAGAGGGGAAGTCCTGCTGAAGTAGTGAAGGGTGTACATTAATGCCAGTCAGTGAATCCGGGGCGGAGACGGAGCCCATGACTGTACGGAGCACGAACGGAGTAGATCCTCCAAAATGGCCTCAGCATTTTGGCGCAAAGTGAAGGGACACCCAGAGCTGCTAACGGCCACCGCCTGAATGTTGCAGCCGAAGAAGGACACCTGCTCACAGTGACCACCAGCGACTGATTGCTGCCTGTGCCTATCGGGGATTGACCGCTGCCCTGGAGAAGATCTGAGCAAGGCCGGCAGACACACATGGCGTACGAGGCGCCAGTCGGGACATCCTACTTTCTCGGACCCACCCCACAAGTCACCCCGTGACACCAGACCCAGATGGATGGATGAGAGGCTAGTGGGAGCTACAGAGACCTGCGGGGTATCAGGTTGGACTGGGTTTCTGAAAGATTGGAGCTGTTTTATGAGAAGCCATAGCGGGAACCCCAGCTGCGTTCCTGCACCACTGCGCTGCTCGGAGGAGGTGCACAGCAATCGTCCTGACCCTAGAAGAGCTGAGCAGCGCCCGAGTAACCTATGGGTGAGATGGATTGGTCAGGGCGGTTGGTCGGCACCTTCTGCTGTGGCCCTCCAGTCCCCTATACACTGGAGAACTGAACGGGGCTGCGACGGGCAGAAACACCCTAAACACAAAGGACGCCCATTCCCATGGGAATAAAACGCTCAGCTCGACACCCTGTTGCTGAACAAACGTGGATCCAACGATCTTCCATGCAGACCATGTGGGAGACACCTGCCAGGCTATCAAGGAATCTGGACACCTGCAGATAGGGGGGGGGGTTACTGACCGAATTGCTGAAGTACTGCTTCCAGAAAGCTGCTCTCGAATTGAAAACACTGCCTGCAGACCGGCGGACACCCTACGTGCAGTGTGTATGCGCAGTGCAGGGTACAATGGGGTGACAGCTAAGTGGTCCCAGCCTGCCTGCAAACTTGAACGAGAGCAGGGACACAGTGACGACCCGGTGGAGGAGTGAGCACCTGGCTGTAGCAGCCAGATTAGTTTGAAGCCGGGTTGGACCAGCTCTGAGGCGACAGAAGCCCTACGACATCCAGGTAGGAGCCAATAATTACACTGCGGTTCTGTCCCTACCACACCAACCATGAGGGTGCCACACAGGGCCGAGGTCCCGGGGAACACCGCCACGGCCAGCAGGCTTCATATGACGCCCTGGTTGGGCAAGAGGTTGTGGCATAAGTGGTCTGCATAGGGACAAGGCCATTGCCCGTGAGCAGAAGCCACCAGCCCCAACACCACAGGGGGGGCACGACTGGACACATAATCAGACCCCGAAATAATTCATTTACACAAAGGGCGGGAGTGGCCACGTGAGTGCGGCTATCCAACTGGAAGCACGTGTGGGACAATAATTGGAAACTCCCCTGGGTCGCAAATAGACTGCTCATTACCTTTCCCAAGCAAAACCGCGTGCCTATTATTCTACTCACACAGATCAGGACCAAGCAGACTGACTGGTTCTTACCGGGGACCAGACCCAATCCGGGGCTACAACCTTACCGATTGCCCCTACAAAATACTTTACTCCCCCTGCTGAGATTTGGAAGGAGGTGGAAGCGGGTGGCTCCCCATCCTGAATGGGGTCCAATGTGCTGAAAGCGGCACAGTATTAGCTCAACAAATCTGTACATAAGTGGCAAGGAAGACATCTTGGGGCAATGGCTCGCCTCTGCACTGTGAAGAGCTTCCCTTTCCACACGGCGTCAGATGAAGAGGACCACACACTTGCATAGTCTGGTGCCAACAGTCTGGCAAGCAAACAACACCACTGTTGTGCCTGTCTCCCTGGGGCAAGACGGTGGCTTGGTCCCGGGGTGACGGCACGCGGTGACGCGGTTCACCGGTTGCAAACTCTTGTTCCAATATGGAGCATGGCAGCTGACCATAGAGCCGTGAGAATCAATCTCCGTTTCACATCACCGTTCACAGACGCATAATGGGGGGTTCACCTGATCGAGACTATTGAGGTCTTGGGACTGATTGTGGCAAATCTAGCTGGATCTTTGAGACGCAACGGTGGTAGGCCCTACTGCTCAACACTCCACGACCATACAGGATACTCAATCCCCACTACCTGGTTTCTTGCAATCAAACTTCCCTGCATGATACGGCTGGGATTCGGAAGGGAGTAAGCCCTGTGCTCCTTGATCTGTCGTCAGACAACAGACCTTTCATCCAGTCGTAGTATTCCATAACATGCGACTATAAAAGGCTCAAAGTGGTCCTGTCACGCAACATGGGAAAAGACAAACCAAAGAAGCAGAGCAGAATGGACCAAAATGCTACAAATACTGTGAACAGACCAATGGACCCGGCAATGCAACCAGAGTCCCAAACCACAGAACCGGCTATCTCCCTCAAAGATGTGATGGTGGCCATAGCTAGCTAGCGCTCCACGATGGAGAAAAAAATGGACGTCTTTACAGCAGAAGTTTCCTTTCTCCACCATGATCTGCAGAAACTGTCATCCCGCACTGGCGAGGCAGAGCAGCACATCTTCGGAATGGAGAAGGGACTTAGGGAGAATAACCAACAGCTCTCGCAAGTGATAGCCCGCCTGAAAACCCTGGAAGCCTGTGTCGATGAGGGAGAGAGAAGATTGCGTCGTAACAATGTACACCTTCTAGGCCTCGCAGAAAAAACTGAGGGGCCGACTATGGAACTTTTCCTGGAGCAGTGGTTGGCCGATATCTTCGCTCCAAAAACTTCTTGAAGTTCTTCTAAGCAGAAAGAGCCCACTGTAGGCCAAAAGGAAGACCCACTCTGTGCGCTCCTCCAAGAACGGTAATAGCCAGGCTCCTTAACTATAGGGAGGGGGATGCTTTACTTCAAATGGCCCGCACAAAGGGAGAAATCACATTCCATGGCTCCCGGATCTCCCTTTTCCCTGACTACACGCGTGAAGTACAGCGTGCTCGACTGTCGTTTGAACAACTAAAGTGACGACTGTATACCATGAGCGTAAAATATGGGATACTCTTTCCAGCTCAATTGAAGATTTACCACAATGGCACCACAGTGCATTTCACCAACCCACTAGATGCGTGAACTGGGCAGAGTGACACTTGGAGGGTGATTGGGGACCAGAGGCGAAACAGATGAACAGACGACACAACCACAGACCTGATAGGGCCCCTCCAGAAAGACGTCCACAGCCACCGGAACAGAACCGCCCTGAGCAAATGGAGGGCACCTGAATACAAGGTACAGATCGGAAGAGTGTTAATGGACTGGGAAGATTGGGTCAATAATTGAACACTGGATACAGATCACACCCCCTCTAATTTGTCATCGAGATGGCACGGAACTGACAGACATTGCCCCGCAAGACGGACCTCCTTGAAATCGACCGCTAGGCACTGCCCAAGTCCTATGAGAGTGGGCTTGAGGTGGGCTAAGCTCTTTGAGATTGACGCCATTGCAGTTGTTTGATTGGCAAATGTTGTTAGGGCGACAGAGGCTTCAGGTTGGGGCGGAGTATGGGGAGGGAGAAGGAAGGGTTGATGTTGGGATTTTATCACTAATATTTGTTATGGATTTCACCGTTAAACCCCATGCACTCATTTACCCAGGTAGGATAAGATACCAGGAAGGCACTTCCCACACTGTGCAGATAATCTATATACACGTATGGCACCCACCGTTAACGTGTTGAAGCCTGCAACAGTGTGCAAGTCCCTCAAACTCTTGACATGGAATGTCAACGGTATGGGATCCGGGATCAAGCAATGCCTGGTCTCCCAATTGTTGAACAGACACTCCCGGATGTTGCCCTGCTTACAGAGACACACTTGGTAGGCACAAACTGCTCTCTTTTTCGTAAAACAATTTACCGAACAGCGCTCCAAGCTGGATTTACTATTGGCTCCCGTGGGGTCCTGATCCTTCTGCACAAACGTCTCCCCTGCACGCTAACATCGGTAGAGCAGGACCCTAGGGGGAGATTTGTGGTAATGCTGGGTACATTGGGGGAGGAAACCCTAGGTATATTGGCCGTTTATGCACCACTGGCACTTGGGAGGGAGTTTACAGAAGATATAACGACCGTATATTCAAAACATCAACCAGACTTATGGATTCTTGGGGGCGATTTCAATGATGTAATGGACACGGACATGGACCGCACCCACGCACGTGGATGAAACCTTAATACCCCCATTAGACTGGTCACGTTTGTATCAGCCATGGGCCTTTGCGATATATGGAGGCAACTTCACCCACACGAGGTGGCCTATTCTTTCCACTCAGGGGCCCATGCCTCACTATCTAGACTAGATTATTTTTTTCTCCCAGCCCAAGAGGCGTGTTGGGTATCCAGTGTGACAATGCTCCCCCGAGGTATCTTGGACCATTCACTCCTGTTGATAGAATTAAACACAAGCAGGCCTAATCCCACCAAATCATGGCAAATTAATAGTTATTACCTCGGATTCCCTGAATTCGTTGATCGCATACAGGAAAAAACCACTGAATATTTTGAAATTAATTCCCTCACGGTCGATAACCCCACCGTGATATGGGAAGCCTACAAAACGGTGCTTCGGGGAGAAGTTATCTCCTGGACATCGGCCAAAAAAGGAACAACTATTGAAAGTGAAGGAAGCTGAACAAGCGGCAAATGACTGTGATGAACACTACGTACTGCATGCCACTCCGGATACACACAATCCCTACTGAAGGCCAAAGAGTGTCTCTGGAACGTAGCGCTAGATAATGGCAGACATACACATGAAGTGGCAAGGGTGTGCATGTATGATAAAGGGGACAAAGCAGGCAAACTGCTGGCCTGCATGGAAAAAAGAGATGAGGGTCATAGACATGTTAGGGAGATTAAAAATGCGCAACAAGTACAGGTACAGCAAGACTCTGAAATAGCAGGGGGATTAGCAGACTATTATGCAACACTCTACAAAGGTCCAGTGGACCTGGCAGACCCCTCAATACTGAATGACATTGAGATCCCTCAGCTGTCATGTAAAAGTATATTTTGCATGAATACTGCTTGATAGTAAAACGATTGGCCTAAGCACATTTTCATCGCACTATAAATTGCATTGAATGAACCTGAAACAGGCTGACTATGCTGCCATTTCGAGTTATCCGCCATTTTGATCACCTCTTGCTTTCTGTCCCATGTTTAGAATTGTGTTTTTGGCTCCACCAGAGCAAAATGAACTTTGTACTGTTTCCATGATGTCAACGTAGATAAGAATGTTGAAGCTGCTAAAGTGGATTGTTTGTCCTATACTGAGAAACCTTGGAGTTAAACAAAAGCCGTACTAATCAGTAATTTAAATACCATCTGTTCCAATAGGACCTTCCTAGTTCAAACAGCAAAGTAGAATGATAACTAGTTGAACGTGCACTTCTTGCAAAAATCTTGGTTTTCGCTCCTTGAAACTAAGCTGACTTTAAGCTCAAGAACAAATGATAGACAAATATAAGCGAGCAAAATAAGGAATGTTACCTTGTGTCTTTTATTTGGAAAACATGTGAAATGTTTAAAAGAAAAAAAAAAACTATTCAAGGATGTTTAAGCATGACTTAGTTATATGGGTAGGCTATGAATCCTAGGTAAATGTATTCCATGAAGAGGGGCTGGACGATGTGTCCGGGATTGTGGAAATCTGTATAAATACTTGTATTTTTGAAATGTCCAGCACTCTCTCATCTCACGGTGTCTGCCTTCACACATTGCAGGGTGTTGAGAGCCAGACAGCTGCCTGTTAATAAATATATATTATACTCTGACCTCGTGACCGGCGTATTTCTATTATGTGGTATTAAGCCTCAATATTCTTTAATCTTTCAGATGGCACCTGAATAGGGACTCTCAAGATTGATGCTACATCACTAGATGAAGAGGAGGCTGCCGGACCGGGATTGGAGAATGACAGGGCGCCCTTCAAAGTGAGAGGCAACTCTTATGTAGTACTGCACGTCCGATCCCTGGACGGTGAGCAGCATTTAGTAGGGCATCACGACGAGGGTCCCCATATCGAGGCCCGTTTTGCGAAAAAGCCAGCCATGACGATTTCATGTCCGATCGGACCCTTTGATTTGAAATCAGGTGAGTCTTGCCCCGATTCTTAGAATCCTGATATTTGTTGCAAGTGTTGTCTCTGCAGAAAGGCACATAGCCAGGTAAGATCGCGATTTATCTATGCCTTGGAAATTGTCATCCTGTTACAGGGTATTATTTGGCAGGGAAAGACAATCTTTGAAACAAGGCCAACTGGCGCCACCGGAAGGGTCGCCGGCTTATTTAATGTATTGTAAGTATGGCCTAGGAGCTATCGTATTTAATGAAATTTGGCACAGGCAGACCAGACATGTTTCTGAACTTCAGTGGCCAGTTTACGGTAGTTTTGAAATTGCCCCCCTAGAGCATTTAGAATCTGTATTATTGAGAAAAAAGGCTAGGCCTGCAGCATTTGATGCAGTTAAAGATTGGAGAAAGGAAGCTATGCAGCAACTCAAAAGTAGTGAAAAGCATGCACATAGACACATGACAAATGCTGAGAAAGCATTATTGCATGATCAGCAGCAACAGTCAGAATCCGTTAGAGGTATGTTTAGGGCTTTCCAACTAGATGTGCAAAAGATATATCCCTCTCAGGATTTTCAAACATCAGATGAGTTAATTAATAAATGATTGAATGAGTGTAGGACTGTTTCAACTGCACCAACTCCTTATGTGCCTCCTCCCGTTGTTGTTCCTCCTCTTCCCGTTGCTGTTCCTCTTCCTCCCATTGTTGTTGCCCCTCCTGCGCCTCCAACTCCACCTATGCCAACACCTATGCCAACAGTTGCTGTCCCCATAATTCAGTCTACACCGTCAGCAGTATTGCCTCCACTACCTATTGGACAAGAATTGTATGAACCATCTTTGCCAGGTGGTTCTGCTTCACCTGTACCGGTTGAAGGGGTGGGAGCTGATCCAATAATACTGACTCGTTGTTAGGGAGAATTCTCTTTTAAGGCTAATTTCCCAAATCTAGTGAGTCCCCCAGCAGCTTTGCTGGATTTTTGGGGTTTGTTTTTTCTCCTGCTAAGAGTGAGACTCTTTTTCTCCCACTCTTAGACATGATTTGAGAGTGTCCTTTGACTGTTAATGTGTTTTATGGACTACGGGGTCTTTTACCCCATAGGGCTTCATGTGTTTTTGGTATGTGTGTTACACAGCACCCTCAGTGCAGTAACACAGGGGTGTCATAATGACCCCCAAACATAGACTCCATACCCTGGGACTGACTACTGTCTCCCAGGGTATGTAAAGTCACCATTGGCTTTACTAGTCTTAAATTGTGAACGGAACCAGTACAAACCATCATATTGTGGAAGTACTGGTAGTGGTAATTCGATTGCCCCTGGGCCCGTTCCCCCTTGTTGAGTTTCTGGCTGGTGGCAGTGGATACCACGCAAAATATTCCACCAAAATATTTCCAATGGGATTTTCCCATTGATTTTAAACGCACCACTTTTTGGTGCAATGTTAAAGATACCGCTGGGTCATTTATTTAATATTAATTTCCCGGTTGGGTCTTTTTGCCAGAACTCGGTTCTAAAATGGCGTTTGTGTCCGTCTCTGTGACTCCAAAAAAGGTTGAGCCCTTTGTTCCACTATTTTGGTGGGCTTCTCCACAGAAGCCCTCCAAGTGGTGCCACTCTGTCTGGGTTCCTTAGGAGAGGTGGAGGGGGGATTAGGCACCCTGGACTGCGTTGCCTCAGCAACCCAAGTCGCACTCTCTTCTGATTGGTCCAGTGGTGAGCCGCCCGGCTCACCACTTAGCATGTGTGATTGACAGCTAGGCTGATGAATGGGGTTTTGCTGCATAAAAGCAGGGCCTTTGGGACTGGAACTTGAGAAGTTGCCACAGGACCTAAGAATGCGATGAGGAAGAAGCTGAGCCACCTGCAACCCGATGGCACCACCGGTGAAGCCTTGCTGCACAAATTCACCACTTTCCAACGACAGGGAAGATCTTCATCTGGAGAGCCTGTCCTCCTTTGAGCTGGTAGGAACAACCAGTTTGCCTTCTTTCACTCCCAGAAGCGTCCTTGGTTGAATCGCCCGTGCCAAGCACCCCGGCGGCCGGATAGCCAAGCTCACCACTTTTGACTGCAAATAAAAGGACTGCACCTTTTAATCGGGAACTGCGCGGCTGGTTTCATTCCTGGGCAGTGCAACAACTCCAAACTTACTCTATGAAGAGATCCTCTCTTCCTCTGACTGGAACACTGAGCTGCAACCACTGCAAGGAACAACTGCCCCCGCTGGAGCTTCCTTCCCATTTAAGGAACTGTGTCCTGCCTGGCCTCCCTTTCTACAGAGTGCTCAAGGTGTCCCCTAAATCCTTGTCCTCTATATTGGGTTGGCCCCAGACATGCTAAACTTTGCCTTTATGAACTATTCCTACTCCTTTTTTACTTTTCTGCAAAGACTTTAAGTGCATTTCCACTGTGTGATCTTGGGCACATTCCGCCTGTGTTTGAACTTGCTTGACATATTAGTGCCAGTGTATTTTTACAAGTGTGTTTTTAAATAAATAATTATATACTTTTATACCAAAGCTCTGGTCAGTGTTTGCTTGTGCTACTGTCTTTTTGTACCTAATGTGTATACTCTATATACTGCCTAACTCTTCTTGAGAGAAGTCTGACTGCTCAGCCACAGCTACCAGGTAAATCTGGGTGGTGCGGACTGCTACCAATTGGGTTTACTGCCAACACCTGTAGTCTTAATCTTTTTGCAGTGCTCCCTAAGGGAACTGCACAGGATTCTGCCTAACACTGGTGTACAGAGGTGGGATTTGTATTGAGTATACATTTTAGTGTGCTTTTAAAAACCTTAGTGCAACTAACCACAAAGCTTAGCACTAAAAAGTTTATTTTCTAAACCTGTCAACTATGGAAAGTTATAGTCAAGAGTCCCTTGCTACAAAAACTGCTGCTTGTTTAAGAGTTCTCTGTAAGCATAAGAATCTCCAGACTAAAGGCAAGAAAATGAAGCTAATAAGCTGTTAGCAAACCAAAGTCTGGATGGTGGCTCAGACGAGCCTACCCTTCCAGCAAATGTAGATAACAGTGATGATATTGATATTGATCAAAGTATTGATAACCCTGAGGCAGAGTCAGAAGAGGAGGGTGAGGCTGTTGTAGTTGTCTCCCCTGGGCCTCTGTCTTCTCTACCAGCTGTACCTACTGGACCTTTGCCAGGTCCCACACTTAGTCCTCAATGTCTTGAACTACAAAAGATGAAGCTTGAATTAGAGTTTAAAAGACTTAATGCTCAAACCAAATAAAGGCATCAAGAACTAAGGCTCAGAGAAATGGAGCTCAAGCATGAGCTAGAGATGAAGAAATTGTCTATTGAAAATACTTCTCTCTCCGGATCCTCTAGGAGTTCCAGTCCCAAAAGACCCCGGATGCCTAAAGAGATTGTGGGTATGTATGAGCTTAAATTGGATTTGTTGGATTGGTTGGCTATGTTTGAGTGTAAGCATGGGCTCCAGGACATCTCAGGGAATGAACTACTTCCTTGGTTGTTTTCTAGGCTCCCCCCTGTTGCATCTGATGTGGTAATGGAGTTGGGGGAGGTGGATAAGAAGGATTATGCATGTGTGAAGCTAGCTTTAATAGCTAGATTTGGGAAGAACCCTTCCCAGTACCTTAAGAGGTTTAGGACCCTCAAAAACATGATGGTGCCCCTTGGGCTACCTGGGTGAGTGAAAGTTTGAAAAACTTAGAGGGGTGGATTAAGGGTTACAGGGTGAACACTTATGAGGGAATGAAGAATCTTGTGATGTTGGAGTCTATTTATGATGCCTGCTCTCCTGAGCTCAGACAGCACTTGGCTGATTCAAAGGAATTAGATTCCAGAAAGCTAGCTAAGGCTGCTGACTTGTGGGTTGCCAACAGGGCTACTCACAAGCATTCTGGGGCAACTCAGAACAAGGATGAGGGAAAACAGCCTAAAAAGGACTCCAAAGAGAATTCTAATAATTCCAATCCCAAACAGGGCCCCAAACAAAACCATAAGGGTAAGCCACAAGGGAAACCAAATCAGGCTAGTGTACCTTCTGGTCCCAGACCAGAAGGAGGTCAGAGGAAGCCACCATTCCAAAAAGCATTTGGTAAATGCTATGTTTGTAACTCTCCTGACCATGTTAAAGGAGATCCCAGATGTAAGGGTAAACCTTCAGGGGTCCAGCTTGTACCCCTAGCCTTCGCTCCAGAGGAGGAAGTACCAATGGCAAGTGGAAACTTTCTACTACTGGCTGATGATCCCATTGGAGTCTCAGCCAGTGTTTCTTTAGTGTCCCTGGGGTTGTGGGAACAACAGAATTTAGATGTCTATAATTCTATCCCAGATAATACTAAAGAGTATTATAAAGACAGTGTCCAGGTGAATGGTCAGGAGACTCCTGCCATTAGGGACACTGGGGCCAGCATAACTGTGGTGGATGAATCTTTTTTCAAGGTAGAGGAGGTTGCTAGGGCACCCAAATGCCTCACCAAGTTAGCTGGAGGGCCTGTGCAGATGTGTCCCCAGTTACCAGTTCTCATCCAGTGCAATGATATGACTGTGAAGATACCTGTCAGTGTACAATGTGAGGTACCAGGAAGGGTTCTGTTGGGAAATAACCTGAAAACTCTTGGAGTTGTGTCACACACCCCCAGACCTCCTAGTAAAAGGTTACAGGAGCTAACCAGACCTGCAAGAGAGAAAACCTTGAGAGGTTCTTCTCAGGAAATGATAGAAAACGTCGCTCCTAATCCACTGGAGCTACTTACTGCTATAGCTAAAAAGTCAGAAGCAAAGGGGCAACCCAAGACTTCTAAAAGGAAACCAGCAGCAAGCACTCAGTGCTTCCAACAAGGACTTCCCCTAGGTTGTCCAAAGTTACACCTGTAACTCCACCTCCAGCTGAGGCTGAGAGGGTGGTACAACCCTGTGTGTTTGAACTGGACTCTGAAGAAGAGCTAGTAGGAGGCCAAGAACTTATTGGAGATCTGGACTCTGCTGACCATCCTGAGCTGCAGTCTTTACTGGCAGAAGGTGGACCCAGCAGGGCAGCTTTTCGTAAGGGACAAAGAGAATGTCCAACTCTGGAAGGTCTCCGCCACCAGGCAGCTTCTCAGGCTGATAGGCAAGAGCCTGGGAATTATAGGTTGCACTGGGAAGATGGCCTCTTCTACAGTGAACCAACTGAGTCTACACCTGGAGACTGCAAACGACTTTTAGTACCTCATGAAAACAGACTCCAGTTCTTGTAACTAGCCCACGAGATTCCTTTGGCTGGTCACTTCAGTTTCAAGAAGACCAAGGAAAGGCTCTCACTCTACCTTTATTGGCCAAAGATTGGGGCTGAAGTAGATAAGTTTTGCAAGAGCTGCCATACCTGCCGAACTTCTGGTAAGGTTGGTTCCAAGAATGTGGCACCTTTAGTGCCTCTCCCAGTAGTGGGAGTCCCTTTTGAGAGGGCAGGGATTGACATTGTTGGTCCCCTTGATCCTCCAACCTCCTCAGGCAACAGGTTTATCCTTGTTGTAGTAGACCATGCTACTAGGTACCCTGAGGCAATTCCTATGAGGACTGTTACAGCTCAGGTTGTGGCTAAGGCCCTCCTTGTTTTTTTTTTTACCAGTGTTGGGTTTCCTAAGGAAGTAATCTCTGACAGGGGGTCAAATTTTATGTCCCACTACATGAAGGCCATGTGGAAAAACTGTGGAGTTACTTACAAGTTCCCAACCACATACCACCCTCAGACAAATGGGTTGGTAGAAAGGGTCGACAGAACCATGAAGAGCATGATAGGTGTTTTAGAAGAACCCCTTAAGAAAAAGTGGGACCTTCTATTGCCATGCCTTCTCTTTGCTTATAGAGAAGTCCCTCAGGAGGGAGTAGGTTATTCTCTCTTTTTTTAACTTCTTTATGGCCATCCAGTCAGAGGTCCAATGGCCCTGATTAATGAGGGTTTGGAGAGTGCTCCTACCCCCAAGCCAGTCAGAGTTACTGACTATGTGATAAGTCTCCGGAGGAGAATGTCATACGTGATGGCAGAAGCTAGTGATATCCTGAAAGCTGGACAAGCTTTGGTCAAGCATTGGCATGATCAAAAGGCTAACATGGTTGAGTTTACTCAAGACCAGCTAGTTCTCGTTATGATTCCAACAAGGCAGAGGGCCTTGCAAGACAAATGAATGGGACCTTTCAAGGTTGTGGGTAAACTAGGAGAGGTCCACTATCTGGTGGACTTTGGCAATCCCAAGGAGGCTCCCAGAGTCTTCCACACCAACAGACTAAAGGTTTATGTCTCCAGACCTGATGTAGGAGCTTTGCTTCTAACTTCAGCAGAATAGGAAGAAGAGAGTGAACCTCTCCCTGATCTCCTCAGAGGCCTACCTTTGGATGATAAGATTGAAGGAGTTAATCTCTCTTCAAGTCTGACACCTGAGCAACAAGAAGAGTGCAAATCTATGTTAAATCAGTTTGCCTCTCTGTTCTCACTTTCACCAGGCTTGACCCCTTGGGGCCAGCATGATATACTCACTGGTGACTGTCTGCCAGTCAAAAGCAGAGGATACAGAATGTCAGAACATGTGAGATCGCACATCAAAGGAGAGGTCAGCAAGGTGCTGGACCTCGGGGTAATAGAGCCCTCTACTAGTCCATGGTCTATCCCAGTTGTGTTAGTACCGAAGGCAGGAACCAAAGAATTGAGATTCTGTGTGGATTATAGAGCTCTCCAAGACTGATGCCCATCCTTTGCCAAGGACAGATGAGCTGGTGGATAAACTTGGTGCAGCCAAGTTCCTCAGCACTTATGATCTGACTTCAGGCTATTGGCAAATAGCCCTGACAGACCATGCCAAGAAGAAAACTGCATTTTCTACCCCAGTTGGCTTATACCAGTTTAAGGTTATGCCTTTTGGATTGAAAAATGCACCTGCTACCTTCCAAAGGATGGCAAATCAGCTTCTGACTGGGATGGATGACTTCTGCATGGCATACTTGGATGACATTGCAGTATTCAGCCACTCCTGGGAAGAGCATGTTGACCACCTGGGACAGGTTATGAAGGCTCTTGAGAAGGCCAATCTGACCATAAAGGCAAGTAAATGCCAGATTGGACAGAGTAAAGCCGTCTACCTTGGGCATGTGGTAGGAGGTGGTGAAATAAGGCATTTGCCCAGCAAGATTGAAGCTGTGCAAAATTGGACAACACCTACTACTCAGACCCAGGTGAGAGCCTTCATAGGCCTCACTGGGTACTACAGGAATTTCATTGAGAACTATGGGACCATAGCTTCTCCACTGAATGTGATCTCCTCTCCAAAATTCCCTAAGAAGGTCAGATGGAATGAGGAGTGCAATCAGGCCTTTGAAAACCTGAAGAAAGCTCTTTGCCAAGCTCCAGTACTGAGAGCTCCTGACTACCACCAACCTTTCATTGTACAGAAAGATGCTTCAAATGTAGGTATAGGTGCAGTCCTTAGCCAACTGGATGGGAAAGGTAGGGAGCACCCCATTTGCTTCATCAGCAGAAAGCTGAAGGACCCTGAGACAAGGTGGACAACAATTGAAAGCGAGTGTTTTGCCATTGTGTGGGCTCTGAAGAAGTTTAGGCCATACTTGTATGGTTCTACTTTTGTCATTCAGACTGACCACCAACACTTGAGATGGTTGATGCAAATGAAAGGGGGACAATCCAAAACTATTGAGATGGTCAATCTGCCTTCAAGGGTTTGATTTCACCATTGAGCACAGGTCAGGGTGTCACCACCAAAATGCTGATGTTCTCTCTAGGATGTATGTCATCGACTAGAAGTATGAGATTCATCCAGGAGTGGATTAAATCCTCCTGTCCCTTAGTCAGGGGGGGGGGGCGAGTGTTAGGGAGAATTCTCTCTTAAGGCTAATTTCCCAAACCTAGTGAGTCCCCCAGCAGCTTTGCTGGATTTTTGGGGTTTGTTTTTTCTCCTGCTAAGAGTGAGACTCTTTTTCTCCCACTCTTAGACATGATTTGAGAGTGTCCTTTGACTGTTAATGTGTTTATGGGCTATGAGGTATTTTACTCCATAGGGCTTCATGTGTTTTTGGTATGTGTGTTACACAGCACCCTCAGTGCAGTAACACAGGGGTGTCATAGTGACCCCCAAACATAGACTCCATACCCTGGGACTGACTACTGTCTCCCAGGGCACGTAAAGTCACCATTGGCTTTACTAGTCTTAAATTGTGAACAGAACCAGTACAAACCATCATATTGTGGAAGTACTGGTAGGGGTAATTCGATTGCCCCTGGGTCTGTTTTCCAAGGGGCACTGTCCCATTCCCCCTTGTCGAGTTTCTGGCTGGTGGCAGTGGATACCACGCAAAATATTCCACCAGAATATTTCCAATGGGATTTTCCCATTGATTTTAAACGCACCACTTTTTGGTACAATCTTAAAGATACCGCCGGGTTATTTATTTAATATTAATTCCCCGGTTAGGTCTTTTTGCTAGAACTCGGTTCTAAAATGGCGTTTGTGTCCGTCTCTGTGACTCCAACAAAGGTTGAGCCCTTTGTTCCACTATTTTGGCGGGCTTCTCCACAGAAGCCCTCCACGTGGTGCCACTCTGTCTGGGTTCCTTAGGAGGGGTGGAGGGGGGAGTAGGCACCCTGGACTCGGTTGCCTCGGCAACCCAAGTCGCATTCTCTTCTGATTGGCCCAGTGGTGAGCCGCCCGGCTCACCACTTAGCATGTGTGATTGACAGCTAGGCTGATGAATGGGGGTTTTGCTGCATACAAGCAGGGCCTCTGGGACTGGAACTTGAGAAGTCGCCACAGGACCTAAGAATCGACGAGGAAGAAGCTGAGCCACCTGCAACCCGACAACACCACCAGTGAAGCCCTGCTGCACGAACTCACCACTTTCCAACGACAGGGAAGATCTTCATCTGGAGAGTCTGTCCTCCTTTGAGCTGGTAGGAACAACCAGTTTGCCTTCTTTCGCTCCCAGAAGCGCCCTTGGTCGAATCGCCTGTGCCAAGCACCCCAGCGGCCAGATAGCCAAGCTCACCACTTTTGACCGCAAATAAAAGGACCGCACCTTTTAATCGAGAACTCTGCGGCTATTGTCATCACTGGGCAGTGCAACGACTCCAAACTTCCTCTACAACGAGATCCTCTCTTCCTCTGACTGGAACACTGAGCTGCAACCACTGCCAGGAACAACTGCCCCCGCTGTAGCTTCCTTCCCATTTAAGGTACTGTGTCCTGCCTGGCCTCCCTTTCTACAGAGTGCTCAAGGTGTCCCCTAAATCCTTGTCCTCTGTACTGGGTTGGCCCCAGACCTGCTAAACGTTGCCTTTCTGAACTATTCCTACTCCTTTTTTACTTTTCTGCAAAGACTTTAAGTGCATTTCCACTGTGTGATCTTGGGCACATTCCGCCTGGCTCTCTCCAAGAGTGGGCCTGACCTATGAACTTTTTGCTCTACAGTAGACCCTGCCTTTCTTGACTTGCTGGGGTTTCTTAAAAGTGTTGGTATTGTATTATTTCCATACTCTGCCTTTCCTCTCCCTTTTTTAACTGAATTATTGGAGTGCCATCTAATGTTACGTGCTCACCGCTGTTTTGCAAATAAGTGGTGTCTTAACTTAGACTTGTCGAATAATTTAATTAGGGAGGTGTATATACTTCTAGTGACTGTGTTTGAACTTGCTTGACATATTAGTGCCAGTGTATTTTTACAAGTGTGTTTTTAAATAAATAATTATATACTTTTATACCAAGCTCTGGTCAGTGTTTGCTTGTGCTACTGTCTTTTTGTACCTAATGTGTATACTCTATATACTGCCTACCTCTTCTTGAGAGAAGTATGACTGCTCAGCCACAGCTACCAGGTAAATCTGGGTGGTGCAGACTGCTACCAATTGGGTTTACTGCCAACACCTGTAGTCTTAATCTTGTTGCAGTGCTCCCTAAGGGAACTGCACAGGATTCTGCCTAACACTTGTTGCACAGTATCTAAAGACAGAAAGAGAGAATTGTATATGTGGGCTAAAATGTACATAGAAGATGGTGATGAATTGGCTGTTTTAGTTGCTATTTCTGATCAAGGGGGTATTCCTGAACAGAATATTTTGATAGAACGGATGGGAACGTATTTAGTATATAGATGGACTGATTTGACAGACATGAATGTCCCACAGGGGTTGAGGGATTTGAATGTCCTTGCCAACTCAAGAGACACTGCGGCGAAAGCATATGAGCGTTGTAGAGAAGGTATTTGAGTTTAAAAGGGAGCTAGATCAGTTACAGAAAGATGAGATGGATGATAATGGATGGCAGGCTTCATGTACACAGAAGCAATTTCTTCCTCTATTGAAACCAATGAGTGAAGAAATGTGCATTTGCACAAGATACACTCTTAGATGGATTTCAGATGTTTCAATTTCTCCCATTGAAGGGCATGACACGTTTAGTCAGTATGCTCCGGCAATGCAAAGGAAAGTGTTACAGGTGATGGTTGAGTATTTACAAGATGAATTTATGAAAAGAAAGGAATGTTGTCCCGCAGATTTGATGGTTATTTATAAAAGAGCATTTTCGCTCGATGCTGCATTGACTTCTTTATCACTTGATTTAGTCTTGTCAGTTAATAGACATTCAGATTTGCCTTCTTTACAATTGCCGATGAGGGAGGTTCCTCCGACATTTGTTCTGAAAGTAGAGATTCCTGCTAATGCTGCAGCAGGAACACCTGCCACCACTATTGAAGCACATTATGTCTCACAGTTTGTCCATGCCCGTTTTATAGACAGGAAGTGAATACCATTAGGCAATCAATTCCAGATATTAGGAAGAATCCAAAAGGATTTTATAAAGAAATTGAATCTGTCTTGCGTTCGTCAGTTTTCACGCTGGGTGATATGATATATATTTGTTGTTTCCTGTGATCCTTCCTGCTGATTTATGGAAGCAGATTAGAACTGTAGATGATCAGGCAGGGATGGGTGATACATGGGATGCCTTAGTACGAGCACATGGGGAAAGGAATGCCAGTGAAAAACCGCCACAGGTCATATTGATGTTGCCAGACAGAATAGTGACTAAATTAAAAACTCTGGTTCCTGAAAAAAGAATTATATGGGAAAAGCTTACAGCTTGCATACAAGGGAAGTCAGAAGGTGTAACAGAGTATTTTTACATATTTGAGCAAGTATTTTTGGATTTCAATGGTTAAGATTTAGGTACAGAGCCAGGAAAGAGGCTATGTGTTGATAAGTGTGTGCATGGATTGTTGCCTGAAATCCAATCACATATCATGACTTCTGAGAGTGCGTGGCAAGCAAAATCACAATCTGAAGTGTTACACATGGCTCAGTATTATGAAAATAGGGTTAATACAGAGAAGGAGAAGGTGGAAAAGAAGAAAGGAGACCTGGCGACTAGAATGTTATTACAGCAGATGGCTAGAGGAGCCAGAGGTGGGAATACACAGATCAGAGGCCAATTTACACCACAGGGTGGCGCACAACTGGGTCCCAGGCACATACACCAGTGTGCATATTGTAGACAGGAGGGTCATTGGCGAACACAATGCCTGATCCTGCAGCAGAGATCAAATAGTACGTATGGTGCAATGGGTATACAATCCAGCGGCCAACCTGGGATAGGGGGTCCTGGAAGAAATCAGTTTGTAAAGAACCAACAGACACCATCACAAGATAATCAGCAACAGAGTGTAAGTAGTGGGAATATTTTTGAACATCCTTCGAATGTCTATTTTTCGAGGGATTTTGCATTTGACAACATACTGTTTGTTCCGTTAGGACAGCCCGAAGCTGGGTCTGGAACTAGTACCTATTCCCATTGATCAGAAAGGGCCCTACATTGAAATGAAGGTGGGGAATAGGGAGCATCTCTTCTTGATAGATACAGGAGCACAGAAGTGTTCTATTGATCATTAACGTGTTCCAGATATTCCACTGTCAGAGCAGAACAACTTTTCTGTAGGGTTCTCTGGTACGCCAGTGGTTAGTGTGGTCTCTCGGCCGGTACCAATTGCACTGGGACTATTTACTGATTGTTGTCCATTTCTATTGATGATAAATTGTGGCGAAAATGTTTTGGGATTGAATTTATTATAGAATTTGAATGCTGTGATTTACTGTTCTCCAGAAGGAGTGTATTTAACAATGTCGCCCCAGCAAACTTCCTTTCCACAATTTTTGTCTTTGCCTTTACCAACTGAATTGAATAAGGTTCCGACATGTTTATGGGCAGTTAATGACAATGATGTTGGAATTTTACAGGTTGCGCTAATTAAAATTGTGTTGAAACCAGGTGTTAAATTGCAGCGTATTCCGCAGTATAAGATTTCGGTCGAAGGTGAACAGGATTTGAAAAGTATTATTTCTTATTTCGTATACCAGGTGTAATTGAAGAAATTGCGGGGAGTGTGTGTAATAGTCCTATTTTACCAGTCTATAAGAAAGGGGATAATGTGATTCCTTTTCGTTTTATTACTGATTCGCGTCCAATTAATGAGGTGGTTGCTCCAAAGTTTCCGATTGAACCCAATGTCACCACAATTCTGAGTATGATTCCAGCCACAGCTACACATTTTAGTGTTGTGGATTTGAAGAACGCTTTCTTTTAAAAAAAAATTTTTTTACTTTATTTAATACTGGCATGGTAGTAGTAACAATCATGGTAAAACATCATTATACATTGGGATAGTATGAATATTCAACATGATGCACATCTCTATGTATTATATTTGGACTCCTGCATGGGACATAGTTTAGAGTTCCGTCTGTCCCTCTTTCTCTATTATTTGGTCTTCAGGGTGTTTGCAAATAGTCTCTGAGGGGATCCAAATGTCTTTGTGTCTGGACGTAGCTTGTATGCTTAGCTTATAGGTCTCTTTGCATTCCTATACTTGTATCAAGCCTCGCAGCCAAGCCAGGACAGTGGGGGGGGTTTAGACTTCCATTTCCTAAGGATGTTTCGCTTGCCCACTGCCCCTGCCACGGCAAACAATCTACAGGTTTTTATCAAGGCCATTTCAATATCTCCAACGTAGGTATTTCAGAGGAGTCACCGGAATATGGGAGTTCAGTATGTCACTCATTATCTCTGCTATTTCTTCCCAGAACCGTCGGATTGGTTTCCAGCTCCAATACATGTGAATTGCATCTGCCGCCAGCTTGCCACATTTGAGGCAGGCCGCTTGTTTAGTGGGGTCAAATTTGGTAATCTTTTAGGGGGTATTATGTAGTTGATTTAAAATTTTGAACTGGATGAGCCTGAAGTTGGCGTTGAGGGAAATGGCTTTGGTATATCTTCAGTAGTTCATCCATTGCTGCTCATCAATTACTATGTCCAGGTCTTTCTCCCATTTGGCTCGCATCTGATTTCTGGACGGAGTATGTATTTGGACCATCCTATACAGTTCGGAGATGCCTCTATTGAGTCCTGTTTGTGTCAGAATGTCTGTCAGGAATTTATGTACAGGTAGTTTCGATGAGAATGAAGGCCTTAGGCTTCTGCCAGCTGCTTTCAGACGGTGGTACTGCAGCGTTGTGATTAGGCCGGATCCCACTTTTTCCTGTACTTCTGTGATCGTAACAAAGTGACCATCCGGGAAGAGATCTCCCAGTTTGGCTACACTGTACGGGTCCCATTTATTCTGTAGTGTACGGTCCATGGTTGGGTCAAGATTTAGGTATCGCCACAGTGGGGCGTTAGGCCAGTATGTTCATTCACATTTCACCCTCTTCAGGATATGAGTCTATGCTCGCACTGTAGATGATAGTGGGTCAGCCAATATATTTTCCTCCTTGACTTTGGCAAACATCATGCTCTGTGGATTCCTCGGTGATGCCGCAAACTCTTCGGCATGTATGTGGGCATATTGCTTCGTATTGTTGGACTAATACCTGGCAAAATGTGCTTGTGCTGCATAGTAGTAAAGAAGAAAGTCTGGCACTGTTAGTCCTCCTGTGTCATACTGTTTGCACATTTTGGGCCAACTAATTCTTGGCATGTTCCCTCCCCAAACAAAATGTACAGCTTGCTTCTGTAGTACCTCAAAAAATGTTCGGCCTGGACGAATAGGGATGCTGCTGAACAAATACAGCAGTTTGGGGACTAGTATCATTTTTAGTAAGGATATTCGGCCGTACATGGATATCAGGAGTTTAGTCAAGACAATGAGTTTGCTTTCCGGTTGAACTAGGAAAGGACCTTAGTTGTTAGAGTACAGCATGTTTTTGTCTGTTGCCATGAAGATGCCAAGGTATTGGCCCGTGGTTGGTGACCACCGGAACTGGATTGTGGCTTCAGATTGCGAGTAGGATGTGGTTAACGGTATTATCTCGAATTTGGCTTGGTTTATCTTATAGCCGAAGTATTTTGTGAATTGGGCGATGTCCTGTATTATCGGAGGGAGATGAGTGTCCGGATCTCTGTTGTAGAGCATGGTATCGTCCGCATATAGCGAAATTAATTGAGGTTTCCCCATGATGCGAATTCCCCTCCAGGCGTGCTTTAAGCGTAGAAATGCCGCCATGCCCTCTATTGTGAGTGCAAATATTAACGGGGAGAGGGGACAGCCTTGTCTCTTACCCCTCTGTAGTGCAAAGCTGGTGGAGAGTGTCGTGTTGGTCCTGACCTTAGCTGTGGGGTTATGATATAGTAGTTTTATGAATCTAATAAATCCCGGGCCAAATCCCATCTTCTGGAGTATGGTGTATATGAATTTCCATGATATGGAGTCAAACGCCTTCTCAGGAACTAATGTCACTGCTACTGTCTTGGACTTGGGGTCTAGCTGGGAGGCAATAGAAAAGAATCTCTGTAGGTTCAGGGCTGTGGAGCGTGACGGTATGAAGCCAAATTGATCCAGATGAACCAGCTTGTTCATGAACGGTTTTAGTCTATTAGCTATGGCCTTAGCCATCATTTTTGTGTCAACATTAATAAGAGACAGTGGCCTGTATGAGGATGGGTCATGGGGAGGCTTATGTGGTTTCAATAAGACAGTAATTATGGCCTCTCGCAATGATGTTGGCAGGGCTCCTCTCTCCAGGGATTCCTCCCAGGCCCTCAGTAATCGTGGGGCTATTTCCGAACTGAATGCCTTGCAGAAATCTAGAGATATGCCATCTGAACCAGGTACTCTGCCTGCCTGAGGTGCTTAATTGCTTGATTTACGTCCACCAGAGTCAATAGGAGATCTAGGGTTGCGCTTTCCTCTCCGGTTAGCTCCGGAAGCGGGAAGGAGTCTAAGAATTGCCGGAGCTCGTCCATCGATCACTGGTCCACATTCATGTAGAGTGTAGAGTAGAAGTTTAGAAATACTTTGTTGATCTTCTGCTGGTCCGTATGTGCTACCCCTGTTCCATCAATAATGCCGGTGATTTGCCTGTATCCTTGTTCCGTCTTGATAAGGTTGGCCAGCATTTTGCCTGATTTATTTCCCTCCCCATATCTTCGGGCCTTCACTGGTTGCATCATGTAAAGCACTTCCTGTTCTGCTAGTGTTCCAAATGTAATGGCATCCTGCAAGGGGGCTAGTGTGTTTTGTCTGGGTGAGCCAGTATATGTCTCTTCCGCCTCTTTTATACAGGTTTCGGTCTGGGTAAGGCAAGCACGGATTTCTTGAAGTTGACCGTGGACTTGACCTATTAGGTGTCCCCTCAGCCAAACCTTGAAGGTTTCCTATATTGTGTTATAAGAGTCCACTGAGTCTTCATTGCGTTCGAGAAAATCAGATATGTTAATACGTAGTGACTCCAGGATTGTTTCATCACGTAGGAGATTGGGTGGTATTTTCCACGTGCGGGGGCCCCAAGCTGCTGACCCCACGCGGATGTCCAGTATGATCGGAGAATGATCCGATAAGGTGCGGGGTAAAATAATACATTCTTTGATCTCCTGGATACAGTCAGTGGAGCACAGGCAATAGTCAATCCGGGAGCTTGATTTATGGATGTACGAATGGTATGTAAATTCCTTGCAGAACAGATGTAGTTCCCTCCGTACGTCTGCTAGCGCTATTAGGGACATAGCCTGTCTGATGGTTAGCGCTGACTTTGAGTTTTTCCTGTGTCCTGCTGATGTTCTGTCCATTAGCGGGTCGAGAATGGTATTGAAATCCCCTCTCCATATTACTTTCACCTCACCCACTGGCATTATCATTGCCAGTATCTGTTGGTAGAATTCTGGAGTGTCCAGGTTGGGGCCATAGGTATTAATTATGATCAACTCATGTCCTCGTAATGACCCCCAGATTATCGTGTATCTGCCTTCAGTATCACTCTTCATTTTTGATAGGATGAAACCTATTCTGCGGTGGATGATCGTAAGCACCCCTCTGGATTGCGTTGAGTAGTCCGTGGTAAATATTTGTTGGCCCCAGGAACGGCCCACGGTCCTAACTATCCTTTCCGTGGCGTGCATCTCTTACAAGAGAAGTATATCAATTTTGTGTCTAGTGGCATATGCCAGGATTTTTCTGGTCTTAATTGGGTTGGACAGACCTTTAATGTTCCATGACAGGAGTCAGATGTTATCAGTTATCCCATGTGTCACCATTTCATTAGTTTTGTAGTGTAGCAATAGCGTATTTGATGACCATGCATCCTATGTTCCAATGTCCCATAGCCAGCTTTTCTGCTTTATGTAACATATCCCCAAACTCCCCCCAGCATAGACAGTTATCCTGTACCCCCACCCCCTACCCTCACCATCCCCCCAATCGGGTGGTGTACCCCCAAAACCAAACTGCCTCTTTGATAACTGGGGGCGGTAAGGCCCAAGAACCAGTCTGGAGCAGTAGCTTCAAAGTAATGGAGATGGTGTGCCATTCTTTCATTTCTTACATGGACTGTGGCTGGCAACCTGATGGGATCTTCTGCTGGTGTGATCGCATTCAAGTCTCATTTGGTATTGCAGGTATGTGTCGGTCTATGCATGACATGACGTGCCCCTGCCTTTTGAAACATTGTGTTCTGCCTGCATGCTGAATGTGCAGTTTTGCTGGAAACAGCATAGCATATATAATCTTTCTTT
Source organism: Ambystoma mexicanum (assembly GCF_040938575.1). Classification (NCBI taxonomy): domain Eukaryota; kingdom Metazoa; phylum Chordata; class Amphibia; order Caudata; family Ambystomatidae; genus Ambystoma; species Ambystoma mexicanum. The sequence goes on from NC_090936.1 coordinate 544,134,838, forward strand.
CCCTCAGCATTCTTTTCACTGTTTCAAAGGAGTGTCTAGCCTACTGGACCCCCGATGAGAAGTCTGGGTATACATGAAAATGGCTAGAGTCGTAGGTAAGGGGGGTCTTTTCACTTGTCAATCGCAGGATGAGATCTCGGTTGCGGTAACTGAGCAGGCGCGCTATGACTGCTCTGGGAAGAGCTCCAGTTTTTGGGAGGGGGGGCAAATGCCCTATGCGCTCTCTCGGCTAGGAACTGTTTCGAAAATGAAGCATCTGGAAAAAACGTATGGAGCATACTTTCAAGGAATTGTTCCATAGGGATGTTGGTTTTGTTCTCAGCCAACCCGACCACTCTAATGTTGTTACATTGTGATCGGGATTCAAGGTCCTCACATTTATTTTGGATAGCTTTGATGTCTTTTGGATCCTGGCAATGGCCATACTATGCGTGGTAGAAGTGTCCTCCAGGGTGCTCACCCTCTCCTCTGCTTCAGAAACTCTACCATTGACTTTAGTGATGTCGGCTCGAATTGAGGCTATATTGCTGCCAATGTCGTCAAGTTTGTAGTTGATGGCTGGAACCCTTTTTCCATAGCTGCCATGTAGGGAGCCATATTGTGGTCGGAATGTTCCTGTGTGGGCTCTTGAGAGGGGAACTGAAGAGGCTGTCGAGGGGTCTGCGTTTGGCGCACTGGCAAACGCGTCCATGGGTCCTCTCTTCTTAGCCCTAGAAGAGGGCTAAGAAGAGCCTGTTATAGTCAGGTGCACTTTACAGTGTATTTAAATGACACCTGAGGGTCTAGGGGCTAAGATGAGCTGGTCTGTATGTTATGGTCAGAGTGTGTATAGTCGCATCCAGTTGTAGCTTAGAAGCTCTGCCAGGACAGTCAGGGTCTATGAATCAGGAGCTTCACTTGCAGCTCCGATTGTCTATAGCTCTGGGGGTGTCTTTGATGCCAGAGATGACATTAACCGTGTCCTGCCAGTGTTGGCAGCATGATTATGAGTTCATCTCCCCTAGGGTTGTACCCTCTCTTCTTATTATGTTAACTGGGATGCAGGACCAGAGCGTGATGTTGAATGCAGTATTATGGACAAGTATAGATTGTCTTGGCCGTGGGATCGCCGCTGCGCATGTGTAAATTGGCACCTCCTATGTCCCGGATTACGTATTATTGCTTCCTAGACTTCAATGTAGTAACCACATCACCAGTCGCATGTCTGCCGAGCCCCATGGTTCATGGACTGCTGCAGGGTTTATAACTGTGAGGAGAACTGGACTGACGGCTTTCCATGTGTGAGGATTTATCCCATAGAGAAGGTCAGACAGTATTCACCAACGGGACGCCAACATGCCGGATTGTCAATCACACGTACCACGTGGTGTCTGGTCTCTGTGATCTCAGGCTAATGAGTCGCTCGTAACAGACGCTGGCGCCCAGCTCTCTGCACTGTCTCGTGATTGCAGGATCGGCACTGTCCGGATGCACTGTTGATGTCGGAGAGCAGGCCGTGTTGGAGGCAGCACGTATGCCCCGGCGATGATGCTGCCTGCTGCCACCCGAGGCAAGCCCCTGTGCTCTGGATCCCGAGGCTCAGCGAGGAGGCACAGGCATCATGGGGGAATCTTAACTCAGGTCTCTTAAGGGTGCCTGATGTCTGCAGGGCACTGGAGAGTACCAGCTGCAGCCAACCATGCAGGTGGGTATGTCATTGTGTGTTGTCGTCCAGGACAGCCCGGCCCGCAGGCAGGTCATGTTTCCGTTGCGCCGCGGCCTCAATGTTAGGCAGAATCATATGCAGTACCCTTTGGGAACACCACACACAATTAAGACCACAAGTGTAAGTACAATTTCATCTTTGGTACAAGTCTGTACTACACAGTAAAGTGGTAGTGATGGCTGTGCAGCCAGACTTATCTCAAGAGTAAAGTGAGAAGTACAAGAGGTTACACAAAGGACAATTACTATGGTTCAAACAGACACTGATTCAAGGTTTATGAGTAGAAGAATATACATTTATTTACACCATCTATTACAAAACAATTCACTATCATAAAGCAGCAGAGAAAAATCACAATCTTAATATACTACACAACACCCAAACAATTCTGGACAAGTTAAGCTCAAAATGAAGTGTGAGCAAAATGGCACTCCAGCAATTTAAAAAGGGACGAAAAGATAAGGTTATCCAAAATCAACAACACCAACAAGTGATAGGCATGGCAATCTAGAAAAGGCTTACGACAACTAGGATTCAAGTCAATAGGCCTGGGCCAGTGTTAGTGGTTCAATGTCTTTACAGAGGATCACACAGTTCAGAGTAGTTTGTGGTTAAGTCTTTGCCAAGAGTTCAAAATGAAGTTGGTCAGAGGAAAAGTTATTCAAAGGAGAAGAGAAGGACAAGCCTTTGGAGAGGAGAAAGATTTCAAACACTTTCACCGCGGTCAGATGGAATCAATGCCCGGAGTTGGACAGTACCTTAAATTAAGAAGAATGCTGTAGCTGAGGTGGTTGTTCCTGTCAGTTTCTGCAGGGGCACGGTTCCTGAAGCGACTGTCGAGGTGACGAGAAGGAGGACAACTGGAGGGCTGTGCACTGCCCATGGAAGAAGCCAGCAGCAGAGCAAAGCGTCAAATAAAAAGTGCGCTCCTTAAAACCCAAACAGGTTCCGTTCCTCCTGGCTATCCGGTTCACTGAGGCGAGGCACAGAAAATTCGACCAGTCAAGAGAGGCCAGGGTTTGGCGAGCTGGTTGGTCCCACTAAGCTCATGGGAAGAAGATTCCGTGCAGATCTTCTCTGTCGTAGAAGTTTCGGGCAATTCGGACCTGCAGCAGGCCTTCACCGGGATGTCCAGTAGTTGCAGCAGTCGTCTTCCTTCAGCTTCTCTTCTCTCGATCCAGTCTCGACTCTGCCTTCCAAGTCCCAGAGACCTGCTTTTAAGCAGTTTTCCCCCATCCACACAGCCTGGCTGTCAATCACACAGCAGGGAAGCTGTCCTGGCAGGACAGCCACCAAGCCAATCAAACTAGAGTGTGACTTGGGTCTCCAAGGAGACCCTGTGCAGGGGGCCTCAAACCCCTCCCTCACATCCTGTCCACCCAGACACTCAGGCACCTAAGGAGGGCTACTGTGCAGAAGCACACAAATGGACGACGAACAAAGGAACCAAACCTAGTCTGGCATGCAGAGTAAGACACGAGAAAAACCTTTACAAAAAGAAATGGTGAATAATCCCAAACAGAACCAAATAATAATAAAAGGGGTCCAGCGGGTTAGAGTTTGAGGCTACCACCATAGCCTCTAACGTCACCGAGCCTATTTTCATAACTCGCAGTAGAATAAAAATGGTAGATACCACTGCCACCAGTCAAATCTTAGAGAAAGGGGAACATAAAAATGTCCCATGAGAATCAGACAAAAGGGGATAACTATTAACCCCTCCAGTACTCTATTGGAAGATAGGTTGTACCTGGTCTGTAAATTTAAAAATACTAGTAAAGTCAATAGCAACTTTACATGTTCTGGGAGACAGTAGTCAGTCCCAGAAAAATGGATTTTAAAATGGGAAGTCTGAAAAGACAACTCTGTGTCACTGCACTGAGGGTGTTGTTTGACACACAGTAAACTGATGATGCCTATGGAGTCGGTGAGACTCCATAGCCCATGAGCATAAAATGTACAACACATAGCAAAACACATATAAGAGTGGGAAAAAAGGCTCACACTCTTACCAGCTAAAAACAGATTAAACCCTAGAAATCCAACAAAGCTGCTGAGGGACTCAACATGTGAGGGAAATTAGCAATTATGGAGATTTTTCCCTAACATTCGCCCCCAGACTAAGGGACAGGAGGATCTAATCCCCACCAGGATGGATCTACTGTTGCAAGTCAGTTGAATGGCCTGCTGCGTACACCAGCAACCTTTGGTAACCCTTGCTATTGAACTTTCTACCAGTGGTTTTCATTTGTAGACTATATGACCTACAAACCAGTTGTTGTACATCTCTCTTGTTTTAATGTATAGGGGATCTGTTCTAACAGTCCTCAGAAGTTGTAACAACCTCTGAACCCACAATAGGCTTTTTCAAGGGGTCCTTAGAAAGGAATCCCTTAGATCTAGAGAGGCATCCATGGTTCCTCACCACCTCTCTCTCAAGACCAGGTTGGGTCTCAGGTATCTTGGTTGGAGGGGCTGTGGTCAAGCAAGGTACATGCTGCCACTTCCTCTGAGATCTGACCTTATCTATTTTAGAGGTTTCCCTCCTAATACTAGGATTTACATTGGACTCTTTAGTAGAAGCTCCAACAGTCTTAAGGTGTTGAGCCTTCAACCTATTTTTCCTAGTTGTCGACCAACTTTGAGAATTACCAGTTCTCACAGGCCAAGCGAGGGGTCGAATTTGTCTATCCACCTCATCCTCAGAAGCAGGGGGTGCCAAAGAATTTACAATTGGATGGGCAATGATGGAGCTTGGTTGGGGCTCCCATTTCCCTACTATACTAGCCTCAGATTTGCCTGGGTTAGAGGTCAACTTACTAACACCAGGGTTTCTAGTGGGGTTCTTTGTAGAGGTTCCCACAGGCTCAGAGTGGTCTCTTAAGGTTGCCTTGCTAGCCAATTTGGTCTGGTTCTGTTTTCTCTCACTGGGAGGCTTGGGTGTACTGGATATCATTCCCCAACAGGACTCTCCCCGGCACCTCATTCTCGAAACTGACAGGAATCCTCACTGTCCTATTATTACACTGAATGAGAGCTGGCAGAATTGGAAACAACTGGACAGGGCCTCCAGAAAATTTAGTGGGACCTTTGGGTGCCTTAGCAACACCCTCAGGCTTGAAGAAGCTTTCATCCACTACTGTTCTGCTGGCCCCAGTGTCTCTCCTGGCAGGAGTATCCTGGCCATTGACAAGAACACTGTGCATATAATACCCTCTAGAGTTTTCTGGAATGGAGTTATACACATCCATATTCTGTTTCTTACCCAGACCACGGACTATAAGGATACAGTTGCCTGAAGACCCAAGGGTGTTTCAGCAAATAGTTGAAAGTGGGCACTAGCCATTTGTACTTCTTCCTCTGCGGAGAAGGCAAAGGAGGCAGTGCTGATCCCTGCATGTTTACCCTTGCACCTGGGATCTCCTTTCACATGGTCAGTTGACCCACAAACATAGCATTTACCAAATGCTCCCTGGAATGGGGGTTTCTGCTGACCTCCCTCTGGTTGGGCACCAGAGGATTCACTAGCCCTATTTGGTTTTCCATGTGTTTTACCCTGGTTATGTTTGGGGGCCTCTTCTGGATTGGAGGTATTATAATTCCCCTTGTTATCTTTCTTTGGCTGCTTTCCCTCATTATTTTTCTGAGTTTCCCCAGAATCCTTGTGAGTAGACTTGTTGGCAACCCGCAAGTCAGCAGCCTTAGCTAACTTCTATGGATATATCTCCTTAGAATCAGCCAAGTGCTGTCTGAGCTCAAGAGAGCAGGCATCATATATTGACTCCAAAATAACAAGACTTCTCATACCTTCATAAGTGTTATCTCTGTAACCCTTAATCCAACCCTTTAAGTTCTTCAAACATTCACATACCCAGGTAGCCCAAGGGGCACCAACATGCTTTTTGAGGGCCCTAAACCTCTTAAGGTACTGGGAAGGGGTCTTCCCAAATCTAGCAATTAAAGCTAGCTTCACACACTCATAATCCATCCTATCCACCTCCCCCAACTCCATCACAACATCAGATTCAACAGTGGGTAGCCTAGAGAAGAGCCAAGGAAGCAACTGATTCCCTGTAATGTCTTTAATCCCATGGTCATACTCAAACATTGCCAACCAATCCAAAATATCAAGCTTAGCCTCAAACATACCAACAAGTTATTTAGACGTATGTGGTCGCTTAGGACTGAAAGAGCTAGAAGACTCTGGGAGAGAAGCATTCTAAATAGACAACTTTTTCATTTCTAATGCATGGTTCAACTCCATTTCTCTGAGCTTAAGTTCTTGATGCTTTTGTTCAGTTTGAGAATTAATACGTTTGAATTCCAATTAAGCTTCACCTTTTCTGGAGCAATGAAGTCAGGACTGAGTGTAGGACTTGATGGGGTCCCAGTGGACAAAGGTTGAGTTTGCTGAGCAGGTAGAGGAGCAATAGGGCCTACATTGTGAGACTCATCTGCCTCATCTAACTCATCCATAATATTTGACACATTATCATCCTCATCATTTTCCACATTTGCTGGAGGGTTAGGTATTTCAGACCAACTCCCCAGACTTTGGTTCTCCAACAACTTTTCAATTAATTCTGACTTTTTGCCTTTAACAGAGAGATTCCTATCTCTACACAGATTTTTCAAATGATCAACAGTGTAAGTAAGGAGGATCTCCTGACTGTAGTTTTCCATATCAGACATGATTAAAATTGCTTTTAGTGGTGTTTAGCCTTGTGGTTAGTTGAGCAATAGCAGCACTCTAAGTGTAATCACTATACTTTATCCTCACCACCGTACACCAGTGCTAGGCAGAATAATATGCAGTTCCCTTTGGGAACACCACACAAAATTAAGACTACAAGTGTAAGTACAATTTCACCTTTGGTACACTACACAGTAAAGTGATAGCAATGGCTGAGCAGCCAGACGTATCTCAAGAGTAAAGGGAGCAGTATCAGAAGTTGCACAAAGGACAGCAATTACTATGGTTCAAACAAACACTGACCCTCATTACGACCCTGGAGGTAAGCGAAATACGATGCCGGTAAAGGATTACCGGCATCGCATACCGCTCCAGCCGATTATGACCTGACAATGCGCTATTAGCGGCACCGTAATTAACGGTGCCGCTAAAAGCGCCAAGGGAGCGGGCACGCACCTCCCATGCCGCAAATAGCAGCATGGCGCAAAGTGGGGAACATCACGAGTCGGGCGGACATGCAATTAACGCCATTGTGAAGGGCGTAAAGTACCTTACCGCCATGGTGCTAATACCGCCACCGCGGACCAACCGTAAACAGCCATGTGCAGTGTTCCCAACTGCCACATGTGCACACAATCAGCACAGGTGGAGGCCATACAGACTAGGCAAGCACAAAAGGAGCACACCCCACCCCATCCCACACCCAGTCACACTCACCAATGACCCCACTACTACTAGCAATGCTGGGGCTGGAGGACCAGAATGCAGTGGAAGTGCAACAACAACAAGAAGAACAACAACAACAGGTAGCACAGAGGAGACACAGAAGGAGAAGGAGGTCAAGGCAGGGCCAGCATGCCCTACCAGCACAGCTAGTGGCACCATGCAGGCATTCCCCAATTCCAAGCATCAGAGCCAGTCCATTCAACCTAACCACTGAGCAGATCCACACCCTGTACCGTCTGGACCGGGACACCATCATCACCATTGCGGACATGATACATGACCACAAAATGCAAGATGGAAGCAGCCCTACCATGTAAATGAAGCTGTGTCACAACCATTCCACAGCCATCTGCATGTGCACTGTACCAATCAAATTGCATCCCCCCATCAAAATGCAGGTACAAGCAATGACAATGGTCAATACACAGCACCAAGAACCATCTACTGAAAGGACAGTCCCACATAACTGCGTACAAAGGAGTCACACGAGGGTCAAATACATCAATACAGCACTACACTGACCAGGAGGCCCAACTGAATTGCATGACAACTTTTGTTGTGCGTAGTGAGATCATCAAGAGAATGGCATCAACGGTGCCAGGATGAAAGCATACAAATCAACGGACATCTTCAACATCACAGAAACAACCACCGTGGACTAACACAGTGCATGGGCACTCACAAAGAACTTGACCCCCTGCGCCCACTAGTAGATGGCATGCAAACCAGTCCATAAGAGGAATACACACATACCAGTCACATCGTGTGTCTCCATCCATGCATGGAAATGGGCTTGAACATAAGAAATGCATGCATGCTATGTCGTCACTCAACTATGAAGTAGTAACTGACACATAAATTGTTGGCCACATGCAGATGATGCAGGCTATCTCTTGAAGATGTGGCTCCTTACCACAGTCTGTAACCCGCAGAACATGCACGAAGAGGACTACAATCGTGCGCATAGACGTACCCGTGTGGTGATTGAGCAGACATTTGGCCTTTTGAAGGCAGACTTTCACTGCGTCATCAGGTCTGGTGGGGGACTCCTGTATGGGCATCATGAGGTGGGCATGAATTTCATGACATGTGTCATGCTACTCAATCAGTGCATCTGACGGTATGTGCCACTGACGCTGAACTGCACTCACCTGACTATGAGGATAATTAGGTTGGGGATGGGGCAGCACCTCAGGGACGTAACGATGCACAGGAGGGACGTGCCATGCGTCTGACTCTGATCAAAAATGTATCTAGCAGATATGGACGGGGGGGGTTACATGGAGATGGCACTCGGGGCACAGGGTGTGTCCGGGACATTGATACTGTAAACTGTTAACCAATCAAGCACACTTCCGCAATAAGGAATGTCCACACATGTGATTTCTGATTAACCAAAACGTGTATTGAATAGGGAAAGCAAGTGAAAAGACCCACCACCCCACACACCCACTCCCCCTCCCCTCCCTAACACACCCACTCCCCCCGCCCCCTCTACTCTCCAACACACCCCTCCTCCCCCCCTCTACTCCCCAACACACCCACTCCCCCTCCCCATCTACTCCCCAACACACCCACTCCCCCCTCCCCCCTCTACTCCCCAACACACCCACTCCCCCTTCCCTCCCTACTCCCCAACACATGGTGTCCAGGGCTGTGCACAAGTGGATCATGTGGCACCAGTACACAAGGCTGTGCCTATTGGCATCCCCCTCTCCCAGCACCCTGTGCACCCCTTTCCGATCGGTGCAGGTTCCTGCCCGACCTGCGCACGGGGCTGGTCCTGGTGGAACTGGCAGCCGAGGAAGAACTCGGTTGCTCAGATGGACGCATGTCCCACATTGTTTGAACCAACTCGGACAGTTCGTGCTGCACCATGGCCAGTTCAGCACATATGTCCTTTAAACTTGACTCGATAGCAGACCTCAGGGTAGCAGCACAATCATGCATATCCTCCCTAGCACTAGCACATTCTGTGATATGCTGTGTCAACAGGCCAGTTAGTTATTGTTGGTGCCTAATAATTTCTTGCATCCCCTCTTGGGTGTTGTGGGCTGTGGCTGGTGGTTGAGGAGTGTCCATTATACTGTTACCCTCCTACACAGGTGTGGTTGGGATGGGAGTAGCCGGCCACGAGTTTCCTGGAGATAGCCTGTGTATGTTGTTGTCGGGCTGGCTGCACGGGGACAGGTGGGGGAATGCAGGGGGCCAGTGGGGGGAGTGTCAACATGCACAACAGCCCCTTCCTCTTCATCCAAGATTGCTTCGGTGGCAGCTTTTTCTCCGATGGTGCTGCTTTCAGCCGATGCAGTACCTTCGGCGGACAACACTGGGCAGATGCTGGATGTTGGTGGTGCCGAAGTGGTGGACGTGGAAGACATCGGTGCCGTGGCCTGTGCTGTTCTCTGGGCCATTTCCTGTCTTTGGGTTTTCCTTGTTCCCCCTGAAGTGGAGGGCCGGTGTTGTGCCTCTTCGGCCCTAGCCTTCTTAGCTGGGGTTGCACCAGTGTCGTCATCGGCGCTGTCTGATTGTGAGCCTGTGGTGGACCAAAGGAGGGAGAGGGTTAGTGATGGGTCTACAGGCATTGAGCATGCATTGTGATGGCTGCATTGATTTTGATTGCTGGATGAGTCACATTAGAGGCAGTGACATACAAGTAGTCTCACTCTTGGGTGGGTGATGCATGGAGGCATGTGGGTAGCTACAGAAACGGGGTGCATTATGCATGTGTACAAGGTGAGGCTCAGCACTGCCTGTAGGCAGTCTTGTGCTAATGTGTCTGGTAGACCCTGGTATGCATCATTGCACTTCCCATTCATCTGGACATCATTGTGGTGGTATTGGCATAGTTAGACTTGAGACACCTACCTGCAGCGCCTGATGACGTGGCTCCTCTCTCCATGTCCCCAACTCCCTCTATGCTCTCCGTGCCTATGGTGGTGGCACATATCTCCTCCCACGGCTGTAGTTTTAGGGGCGACTCAGCACCTCCACCAGTCGCCATGCCGATATTCCGGTTTGCTGCCAGTATGCTCCTCACGCGGAGATGTAGATCGTCCCACCACTTGAGGCATTGTTTGGGGGTGCGGGGTGTTGTGTCGACAGCACTGACCCTCTGGGCGACCATAGCCCAAATCGCTTTTTTCCTCAGCAACGCCATTCGGGTCATCTCTGTGGCAAACACGACATCTGCATGTTCTTAGAGGGTTTCGGCCAACATGGTCAGCTTCTCCCTTGAGAAGCGCTCCTGGCACAGCCGATCTTCGCTCTTCTTTAAAACTTTTGGCATCCTGATGTCAAAGGGGTGGTGTTGGAGGTTTGTGGAAGTAATGGGGGTCAGATTTCTCCTGTAACAGAGGATGGCAATGGATTGTGTTTTTAAAGATGGCCGCCATGCTCTTTCCCGTTCCTGTGCGATGACGCTACTTCCGGAACCGCTTATTTACGGTCACCGCTAATAGCGGGTCCTGCTATTTGCGGTTACCGCTATTAGCGGTGACCGCTAATGTCGATAGCTAGGGTGGCGGAGGTACTATTTGCACTGCATACGATGCCGGTAAGTGGGATTTTTTCACACTTTAGCGGCATGGCAGTGATTTCATTACCGGCATGGCGCAATGCTCGTGCCTGAGAACTTTTAGCGGTCTCTTGCCAGCACGGACACGTTATTTGCGCCATGACGGTAATGACCGATACTTACCGCCAGGGTCGTAATGAGGGTCACTGACTCAAGGTTTCTGAATAAAAGAATATACGTTTATTTACACCATCAGTCATAAAACAATTCACTATCATAAAGCAGCAGAAAATCACAATCTTAATATACTACACAACACCCAATCAATTCTGGACAAGTGAAGCTCAAAATGAAGTGTGAGCAAAATGGCACTCCAGCAATTTAAAAAGGGAGGAAAGGACAAGGTTATCCAAAATCAACAATACCAACAAGTGATAGGCATGGCAATCTAGAAAAGGCATACAACAACTAGGATTCAAGTCAATAGGCCTTGGTCAATATTAGTGGTTCAGAGTCTTTGCAGGGATCACACAGTTTAGAGTAGCTTGCGGTTAAGTCTTTGCCAAGAGTTCAAAATGAAGTTGGTTGGGGTAAAAGTTATTCAAAGGAAAACAGAAGGACAAGCCTTCGGAGATGCACAAGATTTCAAACACTTTCACCACGGTGGGATGGAACGAAAGACTGCAGTTGCACAGTACCTTAAATGAAAAAGAAAGCTGTAGCTGAGGCGGTTGTTCTTGGCAGTTCCTGCAGGCTCACACTTCCTGAAGTGACTGTCGAGGTGACGAGAAGGAGGAAGACTGGAGGGTCCTGCACTGCCGGGGGAAGAAGCCAGCAGCAGAGCAAAGCGTTGAATAAAAGGTACGCTCCTTAAAACCCAAACAGGTTCCATTCTTCCTGGCTATACGGTTTACTGCAGCAAGGCACAGCAAATTTGACCAGGAGAGGGAGCCCAGCGTTTGTGGTTTGGCGAGCTGGTTGGTCCAACCAAGCTCAAGGGAAGAAGATTCCTGGCAGATCTTCTCTGTCATTGAAGTTTTGGGTGATTCAGACCTGCAGCAGGGCTTCACCAGGATGTCCAGTAGTTGCAGCATTTGTCTTCCTTCAGCTTCTCTTCGGTTCCCTCGATCCAGTGGCGACTCTGCCTTCCAAGTCCCAGAGACCTGCTTTTAAGCATTTTTCCCCCATTCACACAGCCTGGCTGTCAATCACACAGCAGGGTGGCTGTCCTGGCAGGACAGTCACCTAGCCAATCAAAGTAGAGTGTGACTTGGGTCTCCAAGGAGACCCTGTGCAGGGGGCCTCAGACCCTTCATTTACATCCTGTCCACCAAGACATTCAGGTGCCTAAGGAGGGCTTCTGTGCAGAATCCTGCCAAAGGACGACGAAGAAAGGAACCAAACCTGGTTTGGCACGCAGAGTAAAACATGAGAAAGACCTTTACAAAAAGAAATGGCGAATAAACCCAACCGGAACCAAATAAAAATAAAAGGGGTCCAGCGGGTTAGAGTTTGAGCCTACCACCATAGCCTTTAACGTTACCGAGGCTATTTTAATAGCTCGCGGTAGAATAAAAATGATAGATACCACTGCCACCAGCCAAATCTTAGATAAAGGGGAACATAAAAATGTCCCATGAGAATCAGACAAAAGGGGATAACTATTAACCCCTCCAGTACTCTATTGGAAGATAGGTTGTTGTGGGTCTGTAAATTTAAAAAGACTAGTAAATTCAATGGCAACTTTACATGTTCTGGCAGACAGAAGTCAGTCCCATAAAAATTGATTTTAAAGTGGGATGTCTGAAAAGACAACCCTGTGTCACTGTACTCAGGGTGCTGTGTGACACACAGTAAAAAGATGATGCCTATGGAGTGGGTGAGACTCCGTAGCCCATGAGCATAAAATGTACAACACATAGCAAAACACATGTCAGAGTGGGAAAAAAGGCTTGCACTCTTACCAGGTAAAAACAGATTAAACACTAGAAATCCAGCAAAGCTGCTGAGGGACTCTCAATTTTGGAGAATTCTCCCTAACACTCAAGCCTCCGCGCCAGGGTAGTTTGGCGCACAGTGCGCTTGCCGCCAGGCCAGGCACACAGGAGAATAAATGTTATTTTCACTGGAATGGAGGTCCGGGTCCACACAGGAGTTTCAGAGAACCAGCCCAGGGACTCTCAGACGTTCTCGTATGAATATGGATTTGGTGTTAGCAACACCAATCTGCAGGATCTATGCTATCAGGATATTACGAGCCACGGAGGTCACAGTTCAGGCGGCCATCTTCCTCGGCACACAAGATCGCCCCCCGAAGAACACTTTCTTTAGTATCCCCGTACATGTTGATATTTGTTCGCGTTCACCCTAGGGTTATGCTTGTTCACATTTTCTTGTGTGCCACACAAGTCCAAGTATCTATTGTAGAGCATTGAAAGAGCAGCTTGATATGCTCGAGTTGCCTTCCACTTGCACGTTGTTGCAATATGTTGATGATCTACTTCTAGCTGTTGATTGTGAAGATGCCTGCAAAGAAGGCAGAGTGTTGCTTGTAATTCATTTAGCAGAACATGGGCATAATACTTCATTAAAGAAGTTTCAGTATTGTCGACAGGAAGTCGCATAATCGGGCTATCTCCTGTCGAAGGAGGGAAGAAGACTGACACCTGAACGGATACAAAGCATCTCTGATATGTCTGTTCCAAATACACAGAAAGAGGTCAGAGCTTTAATAGGTCTGGCCTCATATTGTAGACAGTGGATCCCAAATTTTTCGTTGTTGATAAAACCTATGTTGGCACTGACAAAGAAGGACATTTCTTTGCCTTTACCATGGAACATGGATTGCCAGAACGCATATCATTTGCTTAAGGCTGCGTTGTGTTCAGCACCAGTTTTGGGCACACCAAATTACGAAAAAGGCTTTGTTTTGTATGTGCATGAATGTGATGGATGTGCTTTGGCTATTTTGACACAGGAATTAAGGGGCAAGAATAGGCTGTTCAACTATTTTTCCTCCATGTTAGACCCTGTTGCATGCGCTTTGCCGAGGTTTTTGAGAGCTGTAGCTGCTGCTGCTTCATCCGTAAAACAAAGTGAGCGTATGGTTTTAGGTCACTCTTTAACGTGATGGAACCCCACTCCGTAGATGTTCTATTAAACAGAACGCAGATGCAACATCTCACATCAGCTTGACTAACAAGGTACGAGCTGATTCTATTTGTTTTGCATATTCAAATTAAGAGATGTTGTTCATTGAATCCGGCTGAACTATTGCCTTCTCCACAAGAGAAGGATTGCAGTGACGAAATGTCACATGATTCACTCTTTATTATAGAACAAGAAACAAAGGGCAGAATTGATTTAATTGATACACCTTTAAGGAATCCACAAGGGGAGCTATTCTGTGATGGCTCCTGTTTTAAACTACCGTATGGTACATCTACTGCTCTTATTCAATCACCACATTAGCCACTGTTGTGGAGTGTAAACAAATTCTGCATAAATCTGTGCAAGCTGCAGAGATCATTGCATTAGCCAGAGCTTGTGAAATTTCTATAAGGCTTAGTTTAAATATATATACAGATATCCAATATGCATTTGGGGTGGTTCATAATTTTGGCCAACTATGGACTGAGAGAGGATTCTTAACCTTGCATGGAACAAAGATTCAACCTGGCATTCTGATAGTCCGGTTGCTATCAGCACTTGTGCTTCCTACACAAATACCAATAATGAAGTGCGCCGGATATCAGAAAGTGACGGACGAATTAGGAAAAGCAAACACTTTTTCTTACAGAATAGCTAAACAGACTGCTGTTGATTTGCACTCAAAAATGTACATGCTCGATTGGGCAAGATTGGTTACTGATACATGTTTGATGGACGAAGGGATTAGTAGTGTAAAAGAAATTCACGCTGAAGCTACTCCAGAAAAATTCAAACAGTGGGCTGAGGGTTCAGTGGGTCTAGACGATGAGGGTTGTTGAGTGGATAATGAGAAGCAAAGATGGATGCTACCCAATGCCTATGTCACTGCTATGGTCACCATGGCTCATGGCCCAACACACATATGTGCTAAAAAGATTTGTCAACAATTAGATCCTGTCTGGTATAACACTAATATCCAGAAAACTGCTGAACATCTGGTCCAGAGTTGCATGATATGTTTGCAACATAACATTGGGAGGGGAACACCGACACTGAAGGGCAGTTTTGGTCCCCCCTCTATGCCTTTTGGGGTGATCCATTTTGATTTCATTGAGATGGAACGTTGTGAAACTATAAATATGTCTTAGTTGTGATCTGTGGATTTAGCAAATGGGTTGTGGCTTTCTAAAATGGCCGGATGCTTTGCCAATAGCCTTACTATCGATGCGGACGACCACACAGTCAAAGACAGGGCTCTCTATGAGATTGTCATGGCGAGACCAGCCAACGTATGGAATGCACTGAGGCCCAAGAAGTTGAAAGATATTGAGTATCCGCTTTTGTCTGATTATTGTGACCAGTTGACACAAAACGTGCGCTTGATTCACCAACAGGTACGAGCAGCCCTCCCAGTAAAATACGAGGATCCAGATCACCGACTCCGACCGTGTCAGTGATTCTTGGTGAAAAAATTTCCATGAGGGCCACCTGCCTTGCACCTCGTTGGAAGGGACCCCATCAGATCCTTTTGGCTATGCAAACTGCAGTACGAGTGACCAGAAAGACACACTGGATCCACGCTACACATGTGAAGAGGATTCCTTTTCCTCTGCCCTATGACGAAGGGGGAGGAGAAGGGATTTTATGATCCTGATGCTCATAACAAGCCTGCTTTGAGTGACACCGAGGGTGCCACGAAAATTCTACCTGAGCCTGTGAGGCCTATGGAGATTGTTGCTTCTTCTTTGAAAGTTCTTCCTGAGCCCGTGGGGCCAGGGGAGATTGCTTATTCTTCTTCAATTTCTTCTTCACCGTCGATTGATCTTGTTTCTGCTTCTTCATCTTCTTCAGGAAACAACAGCATTTTGTTCCCTGATTATTCTGTACCTAGAGTTTTAAGGTACAATCTGCGACCACCGAACATAATTTAGATTTAGGGCCTGCTGACATTACGTTAATGTAAATAGAATAGGAAAGTGCAGCTAGGATTCTGTACCCACAAGAAACCCACAATAAACCAATGTTGCCAGTCCCTTGTCATTCCTCTGTTGCATATGATAAAAGGCAGGGACCGGCAAAGTTACCTTCAATCAAGGGGGCCACTTCCACTAATAAAGATACTGATCGTTTTGCTGATAATGAGTCTGCCCATCGAGGGCCATGGTCCCCTAGGACCAAATGGATACTGATCACAATAACATCTTGTATTGTAATTACATTGACACTTGTATTTTGGTATCTATAGAGTACACATCCACTTGATATTTTATTGCCAAGTGCAAGTGTCTCCACTGTGTCTGCACCTTATGTGCATTTGCACACTCTCCTTCATCAAGACCTCCAACATCGAGGGGATCATGAACGCCACACATGCCATTTTTAATAAGACCAATTGTTGGATATGTTCACATGTGCCACACCATGCTGAAAAAGGATTGGGCTGGTATATACATTAACTCCTTCTAACTACTGCTTGTTATGCTACGCTTAGGGCATTTTTCTTTGGCCGATGGAACGATACTTTCACTGGGTATTTTGGTGGGACTAATCTCAACGAGTTTGAAAAACGAGTTTTAGAACCTTTAGGCACATGGTTCTGGGACTTGTTACGATCTTGGGGCTGGAAAACCTTTGCAGTCCTAATGGTGATCCTTGGCATTGTACTTTGTTGCTGTTGTTGCATAGTGTCTTCCTGTCATCTCTTCCATGATAGGGGAAGTTGTGCACAAGCAGTTGGTAAACTAGAACCTAAGACAAATAGGCTGGGAAAAATTACTAATGCCTTGGTAATGCACGGCATCGCCATAAAGGAATTAATGGTAATCAATGTTTTTGAAGATAGCGATTCAGGATGCTCTGATGATGATACATGGTTTTCGGATGATGGTAATGTTTGAGTAATGCTCTGGGCTTAGGGCAAAAGGAGAGTTTGTAAAAGTAATTTTGCATGAATACTACCTGATAATAAAACGGTTGGCCTAAGCACATTTGCATCGCACTATAAATTGCATTGAGTGAACTTGAAACAGGCTGACTACGCCGCCATTTTGAGTTATCCGCCATTTTCATCGCCTCTTGCTTTCTGTTCCATGTTTAGAATTGTGTTTTTTTTTTGCTCCAGCAGAGCAAAATGAACTTTGTACTGTTTCCATGATGTCAACGTAGATAAGAATGTTGAAGCTGCTAAAGTGGATTGTTTGTCCTACAATGAGAAACCTTGGAGTTAAACAAAAGCCGTACTAATCAATAATTTAGATACCATCTGTTCCAATAGTGCCTTCTCCGTTCAAACAGCAAAGTAGAATGATGAATAGTTGAACGTGCTCTTCTTGCAGAAATCTTTGTTTTCGCTCTTTGAAACTAAGCTGACTTTAAACCCAAGAACAAATGATCGACAAATATAAGCGAGCAAAATAAGGAATGTTACCTTTGTGTCTTATATTTGGAAAACATGTGAAATGTTTAAAGGAAAACAACAAACTATTAAAAGATTTTTAAGCATAACTGGAGGATGTGTCCGGGATTGTTGAAATCTGAATAAATACTCTCTCATCTCACAGTGTCTGCTTGCACACATTGCGGGGTGTTGAGAGCCAGACAGCTGTCTGTTAATAAATATACATTATACATTGACCTTGTGGCCGGCGTGTTTCTATTATGTGGTATTAAGCCTCGATATTCTTTAATCTTTTCAGTCAGAAGCACAATGGATCTAATTGGATAGAGACCTAACCGACTTGGAGATAGCGGACGCCATTGCCCAGGTGCACTCTGGGAAAACCCTGGACCCAAATGGCACCCCCCTCACCCTCTGGGAGATTTTTCTTCGTAGCAGAGACCAGGGAGTCCTCCCCCCCAGACCTGCGAAAAGCCAGCATAGTGGTAATTCCGAAACCGGGTAGTAAGCCCCTGGAGTTATGTGCCTCATATAGGCCAATCTCTCTGATTAATGGTGATGCCAAAATCCTTGCAAAAGTCCTTGCTACCCGAATGCAGGTCTCACAAGATATTGTGAACTACGTTCCAGATAATGATGTCCGACACTGGAAGCTTCTTCCTTTGACACTACTGGGTAGGGCAGAGCTCTTCAAAATGTTGGCGCTCCCACGGTTCCTCTGCATTCTGCAAAACACCCCACTCTTAATCCCAGATGCAGAATTTCATTTAATAGACAGTTTCTTAAGGAGGCTGCTGTGGGGAGGGGGACACCCCCGCATCGCACTGAACACGTTACAGAGGTCAATATGGGAAGAAGGAATGGGGCTCCCACGGCTTCAAACTTATTACTAAGCCAGTCAAATAATGGTAGTGAATGATATATTTCACCATGATAAGGAACCAACCCACATCAAAGCGGAAAGGTTGGGGCTACAAAATATGACACAGAGGGAATGGCTTCTCCCTCCAGAACCTACCCCCCACAAACGATGGCAGTACACATGATTAGGATATGGAGGGCACATAGATACATCGGGTGGGAGGGGAAGGTTACACGGATGCAACCCTTGTGGAATAACACAAACCTCTCAGAACTGGGCTAATTGCTGAGTTGGCCAAAATGAGCTGAGGCTCAGATAGCAATGGCTGGGGATATTGTAACTGAGGGTAAGATCGCTCCTTTTGAAACACTGCAGACCAAATTTGGATTTCCAGACACGGAGCAATACCACTTTATGCAAATGACCCATGCACTGCACAGATACCTGCCTTCATTCACAGACATTCCCCAGAACACCCTTTTAGAGTGTAACCTCTTAGTAGAGCATATACCCACTAAAGTCACGTCCACCCTATACTCTGCAATCACAGACTTTGCCACTCCCGGAATTAACCAAACTCAAATTAAAATGGGAAATAGATGTGGGAAGTATCGACCCCGAAGACTGGATACTGGCCCTAATGCACCCACGGGAAATAGCATTTAGCGCCAGACTCCGCCAAATACAATTAAAGATTTTGCACAGAATATATTACCCTAGGGTGGCATTGCACAGGTGGAACCGCGCCCCAGACCCGAACTGCTTACGATATCGGGGGAGGAGGGCACCTTTATACATATCTTGAGGGAATGTCCTAGGATTTAGACCTTTTGGTGGCAATGCTGTAAACAGCTCTCCGATCTTATGTGGGAAACAGTACCCTTAGACCCCAAGCTGCTGTTACTGGGTATCCCGGGCGAGGACTTCACTGCCCCCTGGGAGAAACTGTTTCTATCCACTGCAATTGGCCTGAGAGCGCCGCCTTGGCCAAATAGGCTGCGGACATGGACCTGGACGCGGCAGTGGAACAACGGATCTATACTGAATGGGGCTGCCCAGCCAAGGCCATGAAAATCTGGGGCAAATGGGATGAGGGAAACTGATGTACTGTGTACAACCAGAGAAAGCTGCCAGGTGGGAGGTGAGTAATAGTATACTGTATTGCATTTTGACATTGAATGTTTAAAAGACTGTTTTATCGCTGTCCCTGGATGGAACAGACAGCTGTCAGTAAGTGAATGATGGGGTACCTTTCATTTTTTCGTTCCTGTGTTTGTATTTGTTTTTGCGTTTGTAAAATAATAAAAAGATTTTTTAAAAAAAATGTTTTTAAAAAGAATGCATGCATGTCGCAAGCCCCTACTCGTGGCAATGGTATCACATAATATTCTCTGGAGGTTCAATCTGACTTGCAGATGAATTAAGATGTTCAATTATTGGGTTTGGAAGTCCCCAATTTCTTTACTTTGTCTAGAGGGTATTCCTATTAACGGTATCGAACAATAGTGACAGATCAATTCTAACCGAATAAACTGCCCCTGTCAGCTTATTCCAGGCGCACTGTAGGAGTTCATCAATCAAATACCCATTTATGGAAGTGCCCAAGCCTCTTTTGAACCCAGTTTGAAATATATTTAGCATATTATGACTTGTAGCCCATTTGTTAAGTTCCTTCAAAACTACAGCCGCAAAGATCTTTGACTCCGCGTCCAACAGTGCAATGGGTCTGTACTTCATGGGGTGAACCTTTGTCCCCTTTCATATATGGGCACAATAATAGAAGACTTCCAGGAAGGAGGGGTAGTTCTCACAGTTACAAATCTACAAAACAGCTTTATTAGTATCCTTGCCCAAACTATAGGATTATTATTGAAAACACAATTGAAAAATCCATTCGGGCCAGGGCCCCTTGAGCTATTGCAATGGGCAATGATTGCGCTTATGTCATCCTCTTCAAAGGTAAGCTTCCACCCAACTCTCTCCTCCTCCACCACACTATCTGAATTCTGAGGGGAATATCATTTTTAATAATAATCCCTCCAAACCGATTTTAGGATGGGATTATTCGTGAAACTTGATTTCAAACTATCAGTGACACTTGCCAGTTTCCAGGAGTTAACATCTGATTTCTTTAAAATGGTATTAAGCATTTGCTCCCCATCTGACTGGTACATTCTACTTTTAATGCTTTCAAGGTGTTCTTATAGGTTTTTTGAATCACATGCAACAAATTCTCCTTTGCCTAAAACAGCATCCAACTCAAATTAACCTGTCTCACTTGGGATTTCATTGTTCTCTTAATCTCCTGAATGTCTCCAACAAACCTATTGGGTCCCAAGGCTATTGGTGCACAAAAGTTGGCACTACCCTCTATCATAGACCTGACACATTTTTTCAAATGTTCCAGGTAAAAGGCCTGACACCTGAACTCTACTGTTGTCTTGTCCATTACCATTATAATCGACTCCAGCATATAACTTTGTTTTTTCCAGTAATTTCAATAACTGGCGACCATATTTCCCGATGTACTTGATAAAAAGTGTCCCAAAACGCTGATAGAGTATTATTGTAATTAGGCACAGTGTCAATTATCCCAAATTGCACTTACTAAAAACACATTCAGAAGCAAAATCTAAGTGAATACTTGATCATGAGTTCTTCCTATGCCAGGTCTTAACCCCTCAAAGGTCCCTCAATGTTTCTATTAAAGCGACAAACAGACCAAGCCTCATAAAATTCTAACCATTGTGTCCGTCTCTTATCTAAATTAGCTTGGTAAGTGGAGCAAGCTCTTGTGGTCATTGTCTCACCAGCCTTGTCACACAAACAAACTGGCCCACCCATTTACTTAAGATCTCTGTCAGGTGGCAAGAAAGACCTCAAGTTTAGAAATGTACTGATTATAGTAGACATTGATCAGTAACAAATTAATATGCTACTATATTATAATAATGTGTGCTGCCAAGATCCCCAAAGTATTATCGTCAGAGGAGCTAACTTGCTCTGCCTATGAGTAGTTGACCACAGTTAATAAACCTCCCTGGGGTCACCCCTTGCTCCCGCTCATTGCCCTCTGTATCACAATTGCAAAGCCATTAAGGGGAGCTGGTTGTGGTAGCCATGTCTCTTGAAACATGATAATGGCATGTGCTTTCAGCACGAGGTAACAGTAGGGACTGCCCACGACGTGGGAGGATTAGGGGCTCAAGGTATATGCAACAGGGGGGTATCCTACCACATAATATGCAATGTAATGTCATGAATATTATGTGGCAGGATACCCCCCTGTTGCATATGTGCTTTCAGCACAGCACACATTTCCAAATTGTAGAGCAAATTATAGCGACCCCTTGCATTCCACGACGCAATCCTGACACCACCTTGTTTGAGCCCTAAGCTATGACGTTTGGCTATCCTTCCCTGCCAAAATGCTGGGTAACCATGACCAATTCTGGACCATCAGCTCTTCCTTCTGTTGGGGACATCTCAGTCGTCTTACCCGCTCTTGTTCTGCCCCTGTAAAGCATGACATTTACATCTAAATTGGGATGCAAAGGCCACCTATCTTAGCATCATGGTGGCTCTGGCCCTGAACGTTTAGATGATTAAAAAAAACTCAGAAATGTCCAAGCCTTTCTTCCTTATATCACCAGTCGCATCCAGTAGAATTTATTAAATAATACCTGATGGCACTGGTATCACTACCACGTCCGTTCTTGAGTCGTGAATAAAATCAATCAAGTCCAAGTCTAGAGATGTAGTGAGCCTTAAAGATGGTATCTACTGGAACATAGTTAATACATGTCTCTGATTCAGCACTGTGTTCTCTTCCTGGGGGAAAATAGACTCAATTTAAATGTTCTCCCCTGACAGAGTTTCCTTGGATCCGAGGAATGTGAGTCAATCCCCATACAAAAATATTGGGAGCCACATCCTCTAAACATGGCATCATCTCGGGAGTCAGAGCAGAAGCTTAAAAGCTTGTCAACATGTGGAGGCTCCAACCTGAAAGAGTTACTCAGAGGCAGATCTTCAGTCTGCATGCCTGTAGTGGTAACCCTATGCGAGCAATTATATTCACAGCAGATAATTTAACTTTGTGTTTCCTTTTATTTTTCAGCCTGGTGGTCTTTATTTCAGGTGCCAGGTCGGGATTTGCAGCCTACTCTACAGAATCTTGAGAGCACTGAGTCACACACTCTGCCAGGGAGTCCTCCTTTGAATGGGATGAGGGTTGTTCTTATTAAATAATGCTCTAAATAATGTATTAATTTTCTTTGCTCTTTGATGCTTTGATTTCTTAGTTTTTATTTGGCCCTTGCTTCATAGAGGTACACTTTGAGTTAGGACACACATGCTCGCCCTATGAAGATGAAACATAAATTAGTGCAGGGGCAGGCCTGATGTCAGATACGCATGTCAGCTGGCTCAGCCAGTTGAATTCCTGCCAAAATTCTATCCATGGTGGCGAGAGATCTTGGGCAACTGGATTCTGTTTAGCAGGGATTTCCTCTCCAGGAATCTTGAGGCAGTGTAGCTTGCACCAGAAAGGGGGTTTGCTGGCCCATGATTTTCTCCGACAGTGCATTCAGACTATTCCGAAAATCATTCAAGGCCCTAGTGTGCAATTTCACCTCGTTATTGACCAGGTCATACACCTTTATTAGAGAATTGAGCACACAATTGTGTGCCACCAGCAAGGGAGCACTGATATCTTGATGTGAGGGGGCCTTCCGTGTAGTCCAAATGAGTTTCGAAACATATGAGGAGTCTGACGATACAGATGAACGCTCTTTCTCGTCGTCTCTCTGAGTGTTAAACAACTCAGGTGTGTCTTACAAGTCGTCATCCTGCGGCCTTTCTTGCATGATCAAACTGCGCTCGAGATTCTCACGTGGACGGGGTATTATGAATAGACAGATAGGCAGACCCTCTCACTTCTGGCCAATCCTTGAGATGTATACAATCGGGATGAGGTGGGTATGTCACTCTCACTTGCGCATGTATTTATGTTTAATTATAATTCCATAATTTGTTTTGGTTATATTTGTGGGGTAAGTGTAAATGGGCCCCACCTTTATTGGGGCCCATACAAAGATGGGACTGTCCCCACCATAGCTCAAGACAAGGAACTCAATCGAAATGTGCTCACCATTAGACGTATCAACAGCCAGCTCTTCCCACATGGAAATGGTACCAGTAGAGTTGTCGTGCAGGAAATACATTGCTCTTTGCGTTAACACCAGCTGCAGCATCTGACTTCTCCTCCGCTCCAACTGCACATTTGCTGCGCTCTGCACAGGGGTTGGATTTTCAAATAGTCAGCTGGAAACTGGTGTCACCAGCTTCTCCATCTGACCAAACACAGCAGGCAATCCATATCATTGCCAGCTCCAACTGTACACTCGACTTACTCCCAAATAATGGAAACAGTCAGAAATGCACAATCCTTGTTGTTTAAAGGGTGTGTATACTAATACAGTTATTTCCAAAGTTGTTCCTGTACATTGTTTCTCAAGTATAGCAGCCTGGGAGTCTAATATTTGAGATATCTGTATGTCACCAATGAAAGCTTATGATTCACTGTGAATCTTTCAGCATTACTCATTTGGACGCCTTCCTCATGACAATTATTCAAGGATGCTCGATATATAGAAATTAAGAAGGCATGTCACTTTTAACATCACCATAGGGACCAATAAGTTAGTATGACTACCAATGGAAATAAATATTCATAGTGTAGTTGACGAGGCATAAGGATACATAACACATCACTTGTTTGATTCTGGGTATTTTATCCTGGTGTGATCCTTAGTCACAGCACTATAATAATAGGAGTAGACAGTGATTATGGCCACATATGGGAGATACAAATTGTTTTCTTACCAGATTGGTAAGCGATGCAAATACTTTGTTAGCTACCTCAGGGGAGATCTTGTTTGTATTCAAAATTGAAAAACCCTGAAATGGGTGGTTATGTGTGATTCATACTAACCGTTATAGTAACAAGTCAAAGGTATCTTTTTGTCAATTAAATGGGGGATAATCCTGATATGATTATAACATCTGTCAAATTGCATTTACTCTAAATTAGAGTTATTTATTTACAAAATGAAGATGCCAAAAACTGGTCAAATAAAGGGCCTTGTTTGAGCTGGCCTGGAGTAGCCACAGGGGAGGCAGGAAAATGGTCATGTGTGGCGCACTTGAGTGGCAGGACTTGGTCTTGTGACTACAGCCTCCTCAATGCTCTCTGCCTGGACATGGCCTGGAGTCCTTAAGTAGCCATGTCGAAGGTCTAGAACAGTGATCCCCAACGTGTAGCGTGGGAGTAACAGGTTGCTCGCAGCAACCTCAATTGTTGCTCGCTTGCTGCTCTGGGCCATGTTGTCGAGGTCTAGAAAGAGTTGCTGAAGGGATGAGACCTCGGTAGCAGTATAGCCAAGACAGAGCCATGGATTGTGGGAGAATGTTGGCCAATGTGCCTGCTGTGGTTCCAGTTGGCTTATTTTTGTATATACAGGATTTAATTTTGTTGCCACCATGCACATCGTCTTTCTGTAAATGGCCTTACTTATTATAGCAATGTCATTGTTAAAACCCTGTCATCTTCAGATACTTTGCCCAAATGAACTAATGAGCAAAATAATATAACCATGTTCCCATGTGTGGGTCCTGGAGAAAACAGTGATGTTCTGTAACTTTGTACAGCTGGCAGAAGCATAAAGGGGCAAATAAGCAGCATGCATACCCAACTTTCCTTTATAAAATAATTTGCATGCACTACTTTTTGTACAAGTGAGGTTTGTGTTTGATGCCACCATTTATTGTATTTATCAGAAATATTACGTTTAGTGTCACCTATATTTATTATTACATTGGGGGTAATTACAAGTTTGCCGATCCGGAATTAACGTGCCAGTAAAAACATTTACCGGCGCAGTTCTGGGTCAGCAAACTAAAAGTTTGCCGGTCGGGTGGCCTGATTTACCTCCAGCCAAGAACTAGACATAAGTCAGGCACCCCACCGGCAAAAAAAATCTGGTATTACTGGCACCGGCATTCCTGCTGGCAATCCCCCATGGAGTCCTACGGGACACCATGAAGTGGGGATTAACCTACCCTTGCCACCACTTGTAAATGCCAGTGGCGGAAACGGTGTTACCCGTTAGTGGTATCCCGCTGGATTTATCAGCGGGCAGCAGGATACCACCAAATATGTAGCAAGGTCCATAGTGTCCTAATTGAAAAAATGTCATAGTCTGAAACTCGGCCCTTCTGGCACAGGGATAATGGGCAGATAAGGCAAATGAATGCCACATTTTTCAGAATGAATTTGCCCTATTTTCAAATCCAATTAAGTTACTGTTAATATGTTTAAATTAACAAGCCAATTAGTCAATCCAAATACCTAGTTAACACCAGCACACTCCTCTATGAAGTGGTCGTCAAATGCTCAAGGTTGTAACCAATGTTTGGTGCTATGGTTTTTGTAAAATCCTTTTTGGACAGAGAAAAGAGGCTCCATATCCTCCAAAAAAATATTACTTTTATTCCTAACCACTTTTTCACCAATGTAACAGGCTGCAGGTGCTTTAAAATGCACTATTTGCCATTCGAACTCTGGAAGGGGACTGACCAATCAGGATGCTTGGAATTTGGGCTAAATTCTACAGTATAAGCCTATGCTCTGAGGAGCCTGAGTGCTGCTGGCTAGCACCCCCTGCCTTAGCCCCTCTTTCTTCCCTTCCTCTTGCCTTCACTTCCCCTTGCTAAAAGTGTATAATTAAAATAAAAAAAGAAGTGTACCCTTGCGGTTCGGTGCTGCACCATAATCTTCTAACTTTCTTTCCTTGTTGATGACATGACCGTCATCAACATAGAAAATGTACTAGGAATTTCCATGCAGCGCCGGCCAGCAGCGCAAAGTAATTTTCTTTTTATTTTTATTAAACACCATCAGCACCGGCATCGTAAACTACATGGAGGCTAATGGCTATATTGACAAGGAACCCAGGCTGTACTGGGTGGTAACATCCCGGAGCCCTCGTTAAAGGCCCTCGCAACTTTGGCCCGTGCCAGTACCATCCAGAACACCCCAGCTTCCTCGTCATTATGGCCAAATTACATTCCAAAACAATTCTTAGGAAGTAACCTACAAAGCCCCAGTTAAGTGATCTGTAAAGTCTACCATGCAATGAGCAGTATTAATCAATATTTATTTAATCATACTTCTCCAGTATGCTAGCAACATTTAAAAACGTGTATCCTATTTCAGAAAATTCACAAAGAACAAGCCCAAAATAATAAACCAACTTTAACATATTCAAACAAGCTTTATATAAAAACCTCATCTTTAAAATAAATAATATAAAACATAGCTTCCAAAACAGACAAACAATGACAAATTAACAGAAAATGAACCACATCTTCATGGACTCCCATTTTGCAGGCCCACTTTGTGATTCCTCCTTCACACCTTCTTCATTTATTGAGGGATGGGTGCATTTAAATGTGCCATTAGCAACAGCCTCTTGCATTCTGGGGATCTTATTTCACAGATGTCTCCTCCCTGTCGTATATGTGTATGTAAG
This sequence comes from Ambystoma mexicanum, assembly GCF_040938575.1. Lineage (NCBI taxonomy): Eukaryota > Metazoa > Chordata > Amphibia > Caudata > Ambystomatidae > Ambystoma > Ambystoma mexicanum. Next base: position 544,161,482 of record NC_090936.1, read on the forward strand.
TCTACATATAAAGCTAAAGAGTTATATATATTTTGGGCATCTGCATCTCTCCCCAACATACACGTTCTTGCTTTAGGAGCTATTTTGAGCTAACTTAATGTGCCAAAAGTAGTTATAGTCCAGCCCTCTATCCCAATGGAAAGTGCCTTACAGCTCCCCATACCACAAGTATTGTTATTTACCAGGGGAGACTACAATTGAACTTACATTGAAATTCCCTTTATGATTAGCTGTGCATTTAATAAATAAGTTATACATTTGAACTGGGCTCACACCTTCAAACTGCACACCCTGATTCAGCTCAAAAAGAGCTACCATGTGTATCTAGAGGGAGACCTGCTATTTGGCACAGGAATTTATTAAGCAACCCCTCCAGGACATGACAGTTCGAACCGCCCTAGATTTTGCGTCCATAAAAAATCATGGAACAGGCCTTTGCCTTATGTACCTCGAGGCAATTGTCCAATCTGAATACTCCAGACTTGAAATAACATTTTAAACAGCCCTTTAATCCTTAATGATTCCCTTTCATCTGTCTTCTTGAAATGATTAACCCAAGCACCACTATTTGAGAAGAGTAGGCTCAAATAAAAATGAGACTACATCCTCATATCTACATTCATTTAGGAACCAGCTACAAGGTTTCACCCTTTTCCCCGAACAACATCATTTTTGTTTTTATCTCATTTAATTTCGAACTATATAGTTTCCAAAATAGTCATTTATGTACAGCATGCCCAGTTGGAGACCTGCTGGGGTAAAGTCTAAAATAGCCATGTCATTGTCATAAAGAAGCATGCTATAAAATGTAAACTTTCAGAGATGGTGAATTAACTTTTCTAAGAGAAGTCTGAAAGGAATAAATTGGGGCCAACTGACATCCCTGCTTCACCTTTATTTGTGGGTAAAAACAATGTATAATTCCCTGATCTTGTATATCGGACAGATGCTGAGATGTCTGGGTATCACAGTTGGATAAGAGTTAATAAACCATTAGCAACCCCAATAAACTGTACATTACACCACAACATGTTTCTATCAATCAAATCAGATGGTTTCTCAAAATATGAATAAAAACACAAATAATCTTCCTCCCTTAACTGCACCATATTTCTCCATGATGGTGCTCAGAGTGAAGCAGTGGCCTACTGTACTAACCCCTCCCCTTGAAGCTGCTTCGGAGGGCTTCAAGATATTGTTACTTTGAGCCCACTTCTCCAGTTTGACCAACACACATTAGGTGAGATATCTTAATGGCAATGTCCAGTAAGGTAATTGGCCTATAACCATTTGGGGGCTGGTGGTCCAAGGACTACAATTGCAAAAATTCAAAAAAGATCCCATTGTTTCTCAATACATTTTTTTGTCTTTTAGCAACTTGTATACGCCATTTTGAAACTATAATTCTGGCCAGCCATGTACACACCCATCAAGCAAGGTTCAATTTTCTTTTCAAGATTCTCCATTCTGCATCAAACCATGAGGCATCCCTTTCATTAACATAAACTTTTTGAACTGGAGAACTCCATTTGCCAATAACTCTGTTCCGTATAGTTTCAACCAAAGACTCACACAAATTAACATGTTGCTTTGTGGCCTCTGAATGGTTTAACAGTTTGAAGAGAATATCTTAATTTCTTTTGTATTAATAATTTTTTCCAATGCCTCATTGTCGAACGTAAGCATCGCCAAAAGCCCCTCTGGCTGTTGGACATCTTCTTTGTAGTGCCTTTCCCTGGCCATTGGTAAAAATATTGTGCTCGATGACCTGAAGCCTCTGGTAATGTTTATTTGGTCCTACTATATTTATGAACAACTTGACTGGTCCTATACGTCTAAAAATGTCCTACTGACCACTCCATTTCCTCAATATTTCCTGTAAACATCAACTTAACGTCAAATGAAGTTAAAATCCTTACACACTTTCTTTACTAGAATTGCATATTGTCTAGATAAAGGTTAAGTACTACAAATTAAAATGTTCTATTAGCTTAAAGCTAATAAATGTTCTATTAGCTTAAAGTAATAAAGTTTATTACATTTCCAATTTGTGTTGTAATCATTTTTCCACCAACTGAGCACCAATATGTTTCGCTAAAGAATCGATTTTGCTCACCATTTCCTTTGTTGTGCACATTTTGCTCATTGCACACAAAAGGTTGGGGACCCCTGGTCTAGAAACTGGTGGTGGGTGGAGCAATTGTGTGCAGGGCCTGGTCACATGACCAGCATCTTCGTCAATGCTGTCTGTTTGGAGCCAGCGTTTGGTCCTTAAGTAGCCTCCCAGAAGGTGGGAAACTGGTGGTGGGTGGAACAGATGAGATGGAGGGCCAGCAACCTCCTCAATGCTGTCAGTGAAAGAAAGCTATACTGGCCCAATAGTTCAGTGGAAATACCATCAAAATCAAATACTGCTACCGCCACTTGGTCCCATGGATTTACCACAGGATCACAAATGGTGATATGGTGGTGTGAGTCCTTATTTTCAAAGTCCATAGGACCCCATAGGATTTTCAGCAGAACTGCTGCTGGTGGAGGTTCCGCTGCAGTAATTCTGGCAAAATGTGCAGGTAGCGTGGCGGATTTCCCTTCAGCTATGTGCTGGAGGTAAATCCTTCACCCCACTACCAGTTGCATAGTTTGGCAGTGCAGGAATGCATCTGGAATGCAACAGAAATTCTTTCTGCACCACCAACCTCATAATGAGGCCCTTCTCTCACAAATGTCAATATCCAGATTACAAGAGTGACAACAAATTGTGACAGACACCCGGGATAACAGAGAGTCATGGCCAGATGTAGGTGTTTTAGGCTACTGGCACTCAAAGATGAACTATTTGAACAGCTATGTCTCCCTTTTTTTTACTTAACATTTATAATGTTGGATTTGTAGGGATGTCTGGCAGGATGGTTTCCCACAGTGTCCATGCATACCAGGCAAATGCCTGTTTCCTGTTCTTCTGGGATGTATTATTTGTCTCTCTTGTTATGTTGCAGCTTCTGAAATTCCGCTATCTTCTTTAAATGGCTAATTGTTTGGCTAGTTAAGGCAGCACTTGATATTTTAAAGATGATCTGGGATGGGACCCTCAGCCAGAGATGTGTTTTGAGGCTTACAGTGGTTCAGAAGAATTTCTTGATGCTGTTGATTAGTATTTGCTTGTCATCCTACAGATCTATTAATATGCCCTCTGGTGTTGCTGACACACGTGCTTGAGGAGCTTGTGTTGCCCCCTCACTCCCCTCTTCTTCCTCTTTCCAATCTTCCTCGTCTCCTTTTTGCAACCACTTCCAAGACCTTATCTTACATACACTAATTTTTAATCTCCCCTGTTATGTCTCTGCTAACGCTGTCTTAAACCTCCTTTGTGTTGACTCTCTTTCCTTGTCCTATGTCACCCTTCTACTAATGCTAGCGGTAACCTCCCTCCTGTAAACAACTATCCTTTTATCTTGCTCGTCCGTTCTTTCCAATGTCTTTACATTGTCATTTTCAGTGATTGTTGCATGTATTTTAAATACTATGTGCCCTCCCATCCATTTGTCTGGGGTAATTGCTGGTTCTTCTCGCCCTTTCCTCATACCTTTCAATCCTTTCAATTCTTCTTTTGCTTCTGCCAACTGTACTTCTACACTGTGCAGCGCATCACTTTCTGCTTGAAATGCTAAAGCGCTTTGTGTATCTCCCTTCCGTACTTGTATGCTAACATCACTTTGGTCCTCTGGAGGTGAACATTTTGGATTTGTATAGCCTGATGCTGCTTGCAACTGGTATAACCCTGGCACAGTCGAAAATAAAACTCCTTGTTCATAAAAGAGATGTGCAGTGTGTTGCACACGCCTTTTGTCGGGTGAATTAGCTGTAAAGTCTTTTTCGACCTCTTCCTCAAACATTTTCCATAGCTCAATTATGCTTAGTCTGTTTTTCAATTGTGTCCCTTTGTATCTGACAGATATGTGCATATGGATGTGTTGCATCAAGCTTTTCAAACGTTTCCTTTTTTGAGGCCAAGACTGAAACATTTTGCCCGCCATCTCTTTGGGTTTGCATGAACAGATCGTAAGAAAAAGACTGTATGCACAATTAGTGTGCATTCGGTCTGGATGAAAAGACTGAATCCCAAAATACCGAACAAGGGGATCGGGGTTTGCAGCGGTGTTCCCACACCCCTAGTTCAGCATTATGGGCTTCATGGTTCACAGGTGTGTACCCCGCATACATTAAATGTTTTGGGTGGGGGACAACCCCCTCTCCCTAAAAGACCGATTTTCAAAATGCGAACATGTGATGTTCACAATTGTGTAATTCGATCATTTGGCACTCGATTTTTTAACATACATCCATCTCTTTCCCCCATTGCACACAGTAATATACAACGTTCTCCTTATATTGGTGGCGTGACTTACACAAATGAGTGATGGGGATGTCTGGCATTATAAGAATATAAACAATTCAGCTTGCCATACAAATCAGTAATTGCCACTCCAATACACTCTTGCCTCCTTACCTTGTTCACACCCCTTCCCTTCAATTTCTTACAATGTTAACACACCATTGTGTCCCTTCTGAACCACATCACAACACAACAGAATCCTCTTACACCATGGCAACAGTGCACAAACTCAATGTATTCTATACTTACCTAAAAACAAACCTAACTTGTATGCTACAATCACACAGAAAAACTCATCTGCCATCCCTATCATATATAAAAACAATGTTGGCATAAAACAAAAACTCTGTAAACACAACTGTCTTCCCTTTATATGGGCTATTTCCTCTTTATCTCTTTTTACACTACCCCCCAAAGGAGGCTGGGCTTTACGCCCTACCCTGCAATCTTCCCCAATTACTGTCGGGGATATCGTCTTTTTCTATCTCCAATACTCTTTTTGTAATGCAAAACTCAACCCCCCCCCACCCGCAGGTATCTTCATGCACAGTGTGATGATTCACCACTCTATCCCCAGGGGAAAGCTCTCCCCATGTTGCCAGGGACAGCAGCTGCTACCTGATCCTAGCCGTAAAGGTGGTTTTCATGAGGGATGACCACACATGTGGAGAAGCGACCCTAAGGGCCATGATCTGACATCATCAAATGTGACATGGTGTCCCCCCTTTCCTTTTAGGGATACCTCTCCATTCCGCAGGCCTTGATGGCATACTGTGCTGATTCCTTTCAAACATCCATAGGTCCTAGTGGCGACACCTTCCAATACGCTATACACAAGCCACCAAGAACTGCCTACAACTTCCATACAGCTTTAATACTGTGATGAGGAAGCTGAATAGAGTAATGCAAATCACCAGGGACGAGAAACACCAGAGACACTCTAGTGTTTGTGAGCGTGTGATAGGTGTCACCATCGAGTGAGAGAACGCTGCCTGGGGAAGTCGAGCCCTTTCGGTGTTGACCAATGGACTGGAAGGACGCCAAGATGACCATGGAGCCGGCAGGCTCGGGAGGAAGGCCAGAGATCAGAGGAAAGATGGTTTACTGTGCATCGAACACAAGAGGGAAGAAAGAAGAAACTCCCTAGCAGCTACAGGAACCTGTACACAGCCTCACCACCATCCAAACACTGTGTGAGAGACCAGAGGAAAACAGGAGTCACGAAGTACAGGGAAGCTGTACGCTGAAGCCAGGGAGTCTCCAAGGAGGAGACGGGACACCATAGTGCTGCCTCCTGTCTACTGCGAAGGAACAAACGGAGGCCACAAGACAATGGTGAGTCCTAGAGAGAGAATGGGACACTGGTGCACTTCGGTAATGCTGCCTGAGAAAGACAAACATGTATAAGTGAATGAGAAGGAATATGAAAGCCAATGTTACCTGAAAGGGGTTTACTGAATAAATGTGAGAGAAAAGCAAGTTTTCAATTGTATAAAGTCAATCAGATGACATATAGTATCAAGGACACTCTGCACACAGAAGAGTTAAGTTATTTATTACTGTTATTTAGTTCCAGTCAAGATACAGTGTAAGCAGCCCCAACCCACCTCTTCTTCAATAACTGCTTCTCACTTTTCATAACATAACATTTGAACTAACAGCATTACAGTGTTCTGTTCCAGAATAGAATGGATGGTGCTGTCCAATCCATGAGCCCAGGATAATAGAGGATATTAATGAGAAAAACAATATACATATATAGACATATGTACATCTGCCTGATACATCAACAAGCTCTGGCAGGAGAGTATACCAGGCAGAAGCAAGTTTGCAGTTGTATGAAGCAAATCAGATGAAAATCCCTGGCAAGAGAGTGAACCAGGCAAAGGCAAGTTTGCAATTTTATTAAGTAAAACATATTCAAAGCCCTGGCAGGAAAATACACCAGGCCAAAGTCAAGTTTGCAAGTGTGCAAAACAAATTATACAAAGAAGTCCTGGCAGGAGAATACACCAGGCAAAATAAAGATTGAAAGCAAAGTTAAACAAAGTGGAAAAGAACCTGACAGTGGAGTACACCAGTTATCCTATGAAGTTGGCACTTACATCCAACATGGATTTTTTATACAAGTATTTTGTTGAACAAAGAGCCATAAGGATGATTCATGGCATTTGGAATTCAAAGTGTCTTGAAGTGAAACCTGGGGAAAGGAGTTGTCCCTTGTTACTGTGAACTGTAGCCTTAATAGAAACCTGGGGAAGGGTGTTGTCCCTGGAACTGTGCCCTTTTATCGATTGGGAACATTTGTGTTGGAGTTACACATTTCACTTGAACTTCAACATGTGTGCACTTACCAGGCCAAATACACTTCCCTTCACATATTAGAGTTGTTTAATAGAATGTGAAGGCAAGTATAGTATTTTGGACACAGGACTAATTTGTTTTGGACACTTTGACACAGGACAAACCTTTAGTTTTGGTTGAGGTTGGGAAATACCTCCTAGAGTAGGGCTGATGAGGCCTTTTCCAAATCCTGTTTATTTTGCCTGCAAACGGGCAATTACCGGGATATTCTGGCCCCTCGGGACCCGGTAATTGCCCTTTCGCGGGTGCCAGAGCCGGTAGAAACCCATTCCCATTTGAGCCCTATAGGGCTAAATGGGAATGGGGATGCCTGTAGCACCGGCACGGTTCATTACTGTGCCGGTGCTACAGGCTTGCTGTGCTCACGGGTGCCTTTCATTCCGCCAGGCCAGACCTGGCGGAATGAAAGGCACCCACGAGCACAACTCAGAGTTTGCCGGTCCGGATACAATGGTACCGGTAAGCTTACCGGTACTGTTGTATCTGGACCGACAACCTTATAATGAGGCCCAGTGTGTGTGCATCTCATTCCTGGCTCCTCACAGCAGTCCTAGGATCCCTGAGGTACATCAGCATTGGGTTCCCTCTAACTGCGGATTCCCACGGGTGTCCTCTTTTCCAAAATGCATGGGGTTCCCTGTTTTCCTTGGTGGCTTCGACACCCGAGGCAAAATTGTGAAATTCAGCTGTCGGAAAAGACTTGGGGTTAGGGGTGTTTTCGCTTTCCCCTTGGCGCCCAGGTTGGTGCACCCACACATATGAGGTACTGTTTTCATCGGGACACATGTGGGAACATGGAAAGGTATGACATTTGTTGTGTTTCTGTGGTTTTCATAAAGTTTCGACCCATTTGCTGGTGCCCTTTGTCATACACCCATTCATTTCCCAAATGTGCCCTACATTTAGTCGCTACTTTAGGCACCATAAACTTTTGTAACCTGCACAAGTCACCTACCGTTGAAAAGGTCTGCCTGTGCTCTTTCAAAAAAAGTATGCTTGCCATTCCTCACCACATTGGTTTTCCTGATTTACACATGCTAAGTACGTCTCTTCAGGCCGTAAGCATAAAACTCCTGCGTACCATGGCTCAGTGTTTGGTGGTGGTATTGCTTGTTTTGTGAAACACTACAAAAAATGTGTGCTTTCCTAACTGCAAGAGTCGGGGGAATGTAGCAGAGCATTGTTTTTCTCAAAATTCATAGAAGCCATTGCCGTACCAAGCCAACCATGTCCACCACATATCTTTTTTTCAGTCATTTTTCCGCTTTTTCCCCAAACAATGGCATTTTCCCCTACCTAGTTGTTGCCCGACCTGCACAAATCACCCCTCCCTAAACTTGCAATTTTGTCTACTTTTCAGAAATGTATGCCTGTCTATCCTCCAATTCGCCTTTCTTACCCTTTTCTTCTATTCCGTCCATGCATGTCCAATTGGCAAAAATGGCCAAAATTGCCTCACTCTTACAAAACGGTTGATAACCACATCAAAATAATGTTTTTCTTGTTTCCACTCAACCTGTTCTTGAAAGCCAGGTAATTGGGGAATTCAGCACAGCAAAACATTTATTCCTAGCTCTTACAAGGAAAAAATCACAGGCTTCTTTGTACATCAGTTTATTGTCATTTTTGGAAAAAACACAAAATGTTCACCCTTTTTGGTTATTTTCTCTCACCCCCCTACAACAACCTAGGATTCCTTATGACCGCCTACATGTGGGAAAAAAGGGGCCAAATTTGGTTGAGATATCTCGTGTAACAAAAAAGTTACAAGGCATTGAATGGCGACATACCGAAATCACAAAAAAAGGCCTTGGCACTGGAGGTAAAAACCCATGGCACTTAAAGGGTTAAAGGTCCTAGGGATGGCTGGGTCTCAAAAGCCTTGTTCAAGACCCTAGTAATGAAAGTTGTGAGTCGGGTGTCCCGGCGCAGGAGGATAGGCTACCCCAGAACACCACTAATCAGCAGTGGGGCCAAGCCCCAGCTGGTCTAGATAAAGTGAATGCGGATAAAAACCTAGAGTCGGAATTGATCACAACTACTGTGTGGGTTTAATCAAATCAGCCAAAGAGATGGGTCAACTGCCGGGTGGAACAGAAGCACCCTCAGTTAATGGTAGTGAAGTTGTCAGCTTCAACAAAAAGAAAAACATGAAATTGGTCCAAACTCAAGACCTTCAGGGACTGGCCTCACAGCTAACCTGGGCTGGCCAGGTTGATCAACTGAGGCCCAGGTCCTGCAGTGAGAAAACACAAATGATCAACGCTGCTTGGTGTGCAGACTTGATACATATCAAGTTCACTGAGAAATATAGGACCCTGAGCAGCCCCTTATTAAATAGGTCTTGGTAGCTCAAGCTCCGTCACATGATACCACACCTAGGTCTGATTTGCACAAAAGACCTTACCAAACTGGAACTTCCTAAATATAAGAGTCCTGATAATTGGCTGGTGGCAGTTTTTGTGTCCCCTCTTGTTTTGGAATGAATATGTAAAAATGTTATGGCTCTGAGCCAGTTGGGCTTTGACATTCAGGTTTTTGTTCCAGCACCTTAAATATCCTCACTGAATAAGAGATGGTTCCTGATGGAAACCCAGAGTCGCTCTAGGTTTATGGACTCCACGCTAGATGCCAGGAGACCAAGGGGAAGATGGGCTGACATCCCCATACAAGTGCAGTGACAGGAGTAAGGCTCAGTGCCTAAGAGACAGTAAATCCTGTCATGAGACTCTAGAGGCCACGGTTATTTTTTATGCAAGGTGGAAACAATGAGTATTTTGAGGGCTGCCACCTGCTTCTGCTTACAAGAGACTTGGCTATGTTATGAGTTTGTCTTGGATGAGTTCTCTTTAATTTTTTGTCAAGCAGAAATCCTGTTGAAGCGTAGACCTAAAGGTTGCCTGTGTAGGGGCTACAGCAATGACCAACCTACCCGAATTCTGTCCAGGTCTGCACCGCACAAATGTTTTGCCAGCATCCATGAGGTACCCTGGTGATGGGCTATTACCAATTTTGGTGGCAACCCTTTATGACCCCCTGATGGCGCCTTGACATTGGAAATAATTGTCGTCATGACTGAAATGCTTAGAGCTTGGGTGGTCAAATTCCCATGAAGCCTTGTTTTTGTAACAGGGGATTTTAACGTTGATTGTTTACAGGTCCAAGTGGGAAGGGAAGTGATGGGTGTGAGTAATAGGCAGCGGCGGAGGGCGAGGGAATGGTTGAGAGTAGTGGCAGAGTCTGATCTCTCTCCTTTAAGGGAGGGGGATGGGAGGGGGGAAATCACTAGGTAAAATGGTAGCATCAGTAGTCAAATAGACTTTATATATGTGAATGTTCTGGGGGGAGATTAAAACCTATGTTAGAGATTAGACCTACTAAGGCAAGTGACCACTCGATGTTGCAATGAATATCGAGAAGCTAAAACAAGTCGGCAGAGAAAGATTGAGTGGCAATGTAGAGGTTAACTCAGGGAAAACAGCCTTTGCTGGTCATGAAGAAGGATTGAAAAATATAATCTCCTTCTTAGAAACTCTGGCCTGTCGGGTAGTGATCTCCTTCCCCAGGACATCCTGGATCTAACTGAGCTCCAAGCCTTTCATCCTCCCATGATATCTAGACAAGTGATCAAACAATATGGTCCACTTAGGCTGACTCATCGGTATGATCAAGAGGTTGCAAAAAAGAAGGAGTTGAGCTCTGCCTTACGAAGTATCTCTAAAGATTATACCTACTCGCTCGCTGAAAGAAGGAGAAAGTTAGCAGGCTTGAAGACAAGATTTAAGAATTGGCGGAGCAATCATCGCTTCTCCCAAAATGATGAAGGCTGGAAATTCTTGAACAGGCAAATCAGGATAAATGATTTAAGAAAGTTCTTGTACTGGCTGAGGAGCTCACAATTGAGTTCCAGTCACTCTAGGGAACTGGTTCCTGAGACAGAGGAAAAATGGGTCAATTTCATTGAGAAAGCTTTTGAGGGTGGCCTTAATTCCCCTTGGGAAGTTAGGGCCCTGGCAAATTCCATTGTTAGTGGGTTTATAGAAAGCACTGATCGAGAGGCAAAAATTAACCAGCTAAAGGCATCTGGTGCGGTTAGTCCCGATGGGCTTTCAAACCTGGTCCTAAAAGCAGATGTCCCATTATGGGCTCATATAAATTAACCAACTAAAGGCATCGGGTGCGGTTAGTCCCGATGGGCTTTCACACCTGGTCCTGAAAGCAGGTGTCCAATTATGTGCTCATATATTAAAACATCAGTTTGTATATGTCTGTGATTCTGGTGTTATCCCAAAGACGTGGAAATAAGCAATCTTAATCCCAGTATTTAAAAAGGGGCCGCATGACCTATCGGATAACTATAGACTTCTAGAGATGCTAGACTGTAGCACAAACATCTTCGCTAGCATACTATTGGAACTTTTGTCAACTTGGGTGGCCGAGAAGGGCTTATTAATTTACCATCAAACTGGTTTCAGAAAAGGGTGTTCCCCATCTCACTCAATATGTACTTTATTGACCTTAATATCTGATATGCAACGTAATCCAGGCATGGCACTCTGTGCCTGTTTCATGGATTTTTCAGCCGCCTTTGATAGTGTGGACAGAGAGAGACAAGTTGTGGGAAATGTTAGAAGGGTGGAAAATTGACCCTTCCCTGCTGCATTTTATTAAAGCCCTGTACAGTGGGACAGAGGTCAGAATCCGACATTCCCAGGATGGGGAACTATCCAGCCCCATTCATACTAAGAAGGGGTTGAAACAGGAATGTGCCTCTGCATGGTCAAACTACATGGGAAACAAGCATTAGAGAAAATTGGGTGAGTTAGGAAAGATAGTAGGTTAGAAACCAGTCCTCAGCTCACAGAGATAGATGAAAGCCTGAGATAATTTAAGATAATAGAGGATCTATCAAGACACAGCAAATGTGTTAACCAATCTTGTTTTCAAAAACGCATATACAGGCAAAAAGATGGAGTGGGACATCACAAAGAAGTACACAGATTGGCTGAATTGGCAATTTAGGACCATTTGAGATAGCATCATCTGACAGTAATGGCCAAAGATACTAAGGGAATATGTGTTAGTTTCAGCCCAACTGTGGTCGTGGAGACATACATGGAAATACACCAGTTGGCAATGCAACATCGAAGAAGTGTATTCATACTGCATGTATGGTCCTGACAGAGGGACATTAGCCCCAACATACATGGTGGTTTCTCGTATCTAGACAGGTTGTATCTGGGACTGGATTGTCCATCAATATGTCTGGGATGTACAAGTTACAGTCCAAAAACATTGTATTGAGCATGTCTGAACAATACAGAAGGCAGACATACAAATTGGTCTGGGTGTTTATTGGACACTATGGGTCAGAGAACACTTGCAAATGCAATGTAGAGAGAACATAAAGACTGGCCACAAAATGACTATTGCCAGAACAGTGTGCAGGGATGGATCCTGCAGAGGCAAATGAAACCGACATCTTCGATCTGAATTAAAGATGCATGCATCCTGAAGTTGACCTTGAATATGAAATGAGAGTCTCACTCATCACACTGATTAAACAGCATGCTATAAACCAGCCTGAAGTCATTTGGTATAATATTCAACTAAAGTATAAAATGAGAGATGATTGGACGAATACGATTCCGTTCCATTTTGAGAACTTCAAATGTCATTGCAGAAATGTGTGAATTGGTTATTGTAAAGAAATGATTGTACATTGCCGAAGTGAAAAATAACTAGGAACATTGAGTTTATGACCTTGCCAGATGTTGCTGAGTGGCTGAAGTCAATTGACCCCTATATTTGGACCATGATGCCCATTGGCATTGTTATAAAGGTTTTGTTTTCGTTTTATTTTGTTGTTGTGTTTCTACAGTTAATAGCATTGCATTCAAGTACATTAATTCTCTGGATGATTGCAAAAAGTACTCAATTATGGTGGAGGAAGAGATTATGCATATAATGCAAACTGAGTATGCATAATTCTTTCATATGTTAATGTTCTGGTGCATTCATTGTAATTCAGTTATAACAGCCACCAGTGAAACATTAACACTACAATACAGTTGTGTAAATAACGGTTCAGCTACAAATGGAACACAGGCGGAGTCATCAAGTGGAACACAAAGGGATGGAAAAAAGAAAAATGAAACAGGGATTAACTTGAGTAAATACGATGGAGGATGCGCTTCAAAGATCAAAAGAGGCACACGTGGAAAGCTGAAGGTATTTTGCTTTAGTCCATGATGATATATGAGCCTTGGATGGTGCCGGACAGCAGCCTATATTCTGGCAATGATGTAGGAATAGCACCCATGCCATTGGCGGTGGCTGAGAGCGAATAGTGATTGGTTAGCAAATGCACAAGTCAACATAAGATGTTGTGAAGATGAGGTAAGTCACTATGCAAGGCACATGTGTTTCCCACTATAGACCCTGCAGTATGCCGTGAAGGCCGCTTCAGCTGTGGAAGAGTGGGAGAAAGAATGCCACTCAGTTTAATTCTGATTCTGTACGTTTGTACTGTTAGGTGTAATGGAAAAGCCTTGCAGATGAGGTGATCTATGTCATGTAAGTGCACCGAACCCTATGACATCAAGTTGAGACAGTCCTGCAAAGCCATGCCCCCGGGATGTGCCATTAGGAAGTCTATTGCTGAATTAGTTGACAAAATGGATCATACTGACTTTCATGTATTAAGCACAGTATGTACAAGTGTATAAAAACAATGCTACTGTGCTCAAGGTTCAATCTCTTGGGAATGGGATACAATCTTGGTCTCCTGACCCATGTCTGCACAGTTGTATGGAAATAAACCTTTTGCCTGCGTTTTCCTCCTGACTCTCTCTTTGATTCTATGGTAACGAGTTGCAGATTTCAACAACACTTTGCATAGCACACATGATTTGTTCTTTTACCTTTTTAGTGGAGATGTTTTCACTAACTTGGCAAACGCATCACAGCAGATGTTTAGACAATTCAAATTTCTCACATTAGGAGTCTAACACACATAATGGACACATTTTCAACTTTTCTCTCATCAAACCTTCATCCTCCACCTCAAAACAGTCATCTCAATTGTCTTAAATGGCATCATCTAACAAACTAATCGGACTTGCGTACCCCTGAAAGTTTGACAGGTTGAGAAGTATGTTCCACATTCTCTTGCACCCAGACATTTCCATTCATCACTTGCTTTGGTATTTCTTCTGCTTTTGAGTGCTGTACGTATTAAAATGGATCCTGTTTTAGCCAATGCCATGTTAAGCTCAGCGACTTATGAGTGGAGTGACGAGAATACCGGCAGACTGGCAGATCCCAATTCCTGATTCCAAACTACCAGCATAACATAATACTCGGATACCTAGCCCTATATTCCGTTGGTTTGTTTGGGTAACCAGATGTGGCATGATTGTCTGGAATGCAGACATTTCCAGCCAATCTAAGTGACAAATACATTATGGCTCTCTGATTGTGTAGAGGACTTAGTTTTTGTGCCACCCAGGAAGCACTAGCTATGCCATGCTTCTCTGAGTTGCTGAAACATCACGCCAAGATTTTTCAAATATTGTATCAGTTTGATTTGGGAAGATTTGGCGCCAAAACCACATTTTTTTTATTTTGTTTAATGGGTGCATGATGTTTCACCCAGAACTAATTGTGTGAACGTTACTGCTGTACGCAGTGTCTCCAAGTCCATCATACTGCCCCACCCAAACACCTTTCTGTAATGGCCAGTATACTGCTGTTCACCGCCCTGCAGCTGATGCAACCACAGCCCACCTCACCAGCTGCTGCCAAAGTGCTACACAATTTGATGAATGTGCATTCCAACTTCTATCTTTTCTGCTCCTCATTTGAAATACTTGGTGGCATATTAAAACCTGGTACCCTAACCAATGCCTGACAAACGCCTTGCCCTGCCTCAATGGGCCCTGCCTTCTTGCCCCAAATGTCCAAGCAGGCCATTGAGCACAAGACATGCACATGTTAGAGTGGTATTTGTGGCATCTCTTAGCCTGCCCACCAACATAAGGAAGGTGAAAGTGTGACTGCAGCCCTCAGATGTCAAGCTGCTCTTCCTCTGACCCCAAAGTTAGTGCCTTCCATTACCCTTAACAAGTAATTTATGGTAATGTCTGTAATTTCCAGACAGCCCCTTTCCCTAATCTGCCAACTTTCAGAGGTGTGTTTTTGTTGTTCAAAGGATACAATGTATATATTTTAGAGACAGAGAGCTAGACACAGGGAGGGGGGAGATTGTAAGATGGTATTGTGATAAAGAAATTGGTGCTGTCTGACAATGATCAGGGGAAGGAGTGCTGGTTTTCAGGGTGTTTTGCCCTACAAGGCCTACTCCCTCTTCCCCAGATTAACAGACTCCCCTATTAGATTGACTACCACTTTAAACTGCACACATAAATCCCCCAAAGATGACAGACACATGTCTAGCTATGACCACATCCACAATAACCAACACAGGACTAATTTCTAGCACTATTAGCCTTCCCCACATCTGCGCCTAACCAAATCAAAAAAACTGTAGTCCATCAAATCTTGGACCTGATTTCATCAATACCAGTTTTGCATCTTCCTTTTCCTCTAATGTCCCACATCCCTCATTTTTCTATAGAGTCACGTGCTGTGCATCCGCTGTAACAACTTGACTTCCACTCAGAAGTACAAGGATGAGAAGAGGCTAAAGTAGAGTAAAGGCTAAAGCAGCCACTCAGCCCTAACACTTCTACAAACCAACAGTCAGCGCATTCATAAAGGTAAAACAGGCACAGTCAAGCGATATGCATCCTTTGCCTTTTGTTGTAACATGGTCTGAGGGAAGGCTATGCTCACAGAATATGCAAAGATAGAAAAGATTCATAGCTGTGGCTAATGAGACAGGATGAGAAAAGGCAATACATGGCCACAATGTTCACAGGTTGTGTTCTGAGCTTACAAAAAGGGGTACAATGACCTAGCCATTCCCTAGGGCCCAGAGGGGCTGATACCAGAGAATAATACCTTTACAAACATCTTGGTGGTTCGATGGCATCGAATCAGGCTTCTTGACATCGATTGCAGGTTCTCTTCAGTTCGAAGATGCAGCAGTAACTGTGGTCCAGCAGTGAGCTGACTTGGAGTCCAGGTCAAATGGAAGGCAGCTGCAGTCTCAAATTATTTACACGAGTTGTGCGGTTGGGTGATCATCAGGTTCAGCCGTCGAGGATGGACAGCAGTTGATGTGGGCCAGTATGCACACGCAAGTTGATTCTATATGGTCCTCAGGGATCTCAGTTTAGGAGGTGCCAGGGTCTGGTCAATCGTCATACAGGAGCTGCGATGATGAGGCTAGTGCTTCAGACAGAGACTCAAGCAACCCAAGGCAGTGGTGCTTTGTTGGTTTGAGCCCAGAAATGATGCCCTTTAACGGGTTCAGTGCAGCAGAGAATGGAGTCGAACAAGCAATGGCAGTTTGAAGAACAAGCAACTACAAATGCAACATCCAAGGATCCTGATAGTTCGATCAGTGTCAAACACACTCGAATCAGAGGATCGACTTTGACAACAGTGGCTGTGGCCGTTCTTGATCCAAGTGGTGTGAGTCGCACTCCAGGGTCTTAAGAGCCAAATCTAGTCCTTTCTCAAGCTCCCAAACATGGGGGAGGATGGTACATACTTTCAGAGGACCTGTAACACAATGAGGACCCTGGCAACATGGTGGCTGGCAGAGATGAAGTCTAGGTTTAGTAGCAGAGGTCGCCCCTAATGGTCCCTCGGGATGGTTAGGATATAGAACATGCCTCTGTGTTGGAAACCCTGCCATCACCTCATAAATGGATGACTCTGGAAAGGACTGCTATCCCAGCAGAATCTAACAAAATCTTCTTTTAGGATTTAAGTCCAAAGTATGATTCCAAGAAGAGGTGTTAGATCCTTTTAAAAGTAAAAGTCCACAAGGGATTGGACAAAAGCTAGACTGCTTTAGTGGTCCAACCACTACTCCTGAAATGGACTTTGGCCTTCTGACATCACAGTCATAGTACTATGTGCTACAGGAAATGAATGGGCTAGGAAAGAGACAGAGAGACAAAGAGAAACAAGATTGCAGACATTTCTAAAATGTGTACAGATCACCCTCTGGCTGCACTAACACCTTGGTGTGAAACTACTCCCTTTGAATTGGTGTGCTCCTTTCAAGCCTGGGCCCAGGGCCGCTGCCTACTGTGCAGCTGTCCCTGGCAGAGGGTATTTTACCTGCCCTCAGAAAGAAATCAAAGAGGAGGCATGGCCATTCAGGTTCCTGGACTGTCAAGTGACAGTCTCAACCCATCTAATCGGAATACATGTCACCTTCCACAGCTGAGATTGGGTCACAGAAGCGGACAGATGTGTGATATGAAATTGGATATGGCTGTAATGATCATAAGTAGTACCATGCACCACACCTTAACTGTGCCATAGATGTATTATTTGAGTTTATCCTGCCAAAACCATGGACAATTTATGATCATCATCATATTTTTGGAACAGATGTGTATATATTAAATATATCCCCTGCGCTGTAGAGACTTGGCTGTCATTGCAGCTGTCAAATGGGCAACTGCGACCTCTGAAACTGTTCTATGCCAAAGGTAGGAGCAGGCGCTGCAAGACAGGATACAGATGCAGCAGGACACATATGCACACTTTGCTTTTGTCATGGAGTTTATGGAAGGGGAATCTGATCAGAAGATTGCCTTTTCAGGGATAACATTACCTGCCACATTTTATTATTTAATAGAAAACAAAAAAATACTTTTTGTAACGACCCTCGCCCAAAACCCCCTCTGGCAAACCCATTGGCCAGGTGGAGTCAGGACTCAGACCTCTAGAGCCTGGCATCCTCTTCAAAAGCCCTCATGGGGCCAGTCCTGGTGCCTATGGTGCCAGGCTCATACACCATGAACAACAATGTGCTTGGGAACTACTTTATTGTATTGTCAGCCACCATGGAGGCATCCACATAGCTTGGTTCCTAAGAACCAAGCTATGCGGTCCAGTGTTTTGGGTGTGGCAGGCCTGGAACTACTTTCCCTGGTACTAATGTACCTGGGCTATATAAACCACACCCTGACTGCAGAACATGCTTCATGTTACTTTGCAATTTGCAACGTGAAGTTCACCGTGTCCAGCTATTCCCTCGAACCTCGGAGAAGCAGAACCTGCAAGGAGACAAAAGGAACATCATTAGCAGCAGCATTTTACCTGCAGTCTTCATCTTTAAACACTCGCAGCTACTGAGAACAGCTTCCTCGAATCTGCATGCCTCCTGGAGAGAACGACCTGAAAGAGGAAGATAGAGGCAAGAGACATTTACAAATTACAAACTGCTCAAAAGGCTTACCTGGCTGGTCGCCTCTCGGCTGGCACCACTCCGGACATTCCACTCGCGCAGAAGAACACCGCAACCTACAAGGAAGGAAAACACAGGTTAGCAAAGGCAAGACTTTGCAGCGCTGCGCATAGTGCTTACTTACCGCATCATAGCGCTCTTAAGGCGCCATCATTTACCAGCGGGGCTCAACCAAGCCAGTTCGCCACGCTGAAGCTCCGCATACCTAAGGGAGAAAAAAGAGACATTTTAAACAAAGAAAGGCATGCAGGATAGCAACAAAACTAAAGAACAGCAATAAGACCTACCTGAACAATATCAAACGGGCCGGCATCAGTGAAGTAACTGGACCGCACTCGCCCATGAAAGACAACGCGCCCCTGCAAAGAAGGCAGGACGGAGAGCACGCCTAATTTTACCACAAGGTGAGGAGAGGGCGCCAGAGGGACTGAAAGCATACAGGGGTGGAGGGAGGATACTTACCCCAGTCGGTCAGTCTTGAACACAGTCCTCCTGTATTTTCAGGCTGAACCTTCCCCACAGACCACATCAGGGCAAAGCTGAGAAGCATACCAGCGAGTAACCCAGCTGTGTGGACGTCCCTGTGGATAACAGGTGAGCATAACAGAACACGAAGCCTACCATAACAAATCCACCTGGGCACCATGGAGACATCAGAAATGGACCAATTGGCCCAATTACTAGGAGAGCTTCGTGCTGAGGTTCATTCTGCCGACAAGAGACTAATGCCCTCCGGAGAGACCTAATAGTGACCAAAGAATGCACTGAAGAGATTAGCAGGCAATACTTGCAATCACAGGCAGGACAGACGCCTCTACCTGGAAGCAATCCAACGATGCGAAACCCTGCCATACCCCCCACTCCGGTACAGATCACGTTACCTGGAACAGTGCCCCTGGCACCCCCAGAAAGGTTCTCAGGCGACCCACGGAAGTATGCGGCATTCATCAATCAGTGCCACCTTCATTTTCTTTGTAGGCCCGGAGCATTTCCAAACGACCAAGCTCGGGTAGCTTTTGTCTTATCATACCTGAGTGGTAGTGCAGCAGATTGGTCGGTGCCATTGGTAACCCATGACGATCCTCTATTACATGACTTTGGGGGGTTCCAGAGAGAAATGAAAAAACATTTTGCTCGCCATACCCAAGAACAAGCAGTAGGCAATTAACTCTTGTCCCTCCGACAGGGGAATCAGGACTTGTTAACGTACATTGCTACCTTCAACAGACTGGTTGCCGAAGCTAGATGGCCAGAAAACAAAAGAACCATGTTATTCCATCGAGACTTACGAGGTGAATTAAAGGACGTCTTAGCACAGGTGGTTGATCCACCCAGAGACTGTGCAGAATTCATAAATCTGGTCATGGAGCTAGACCACCAGTTGCAGGACCGAAAGGCAGACCAGTCTAAGACGGACCCTCGGACCGTGTATGTTCGACCAAAGGAAAACATACCCCGTGTACCTGAAAATGCTGTAGAACCCATGCAGATTGGAGGGATATGGCCTCCATTAACAAAACAAGAGCGGGACAAAAGAAGACAACAACAGCTTTGTTTGTATTGTGGGAAACAAGGACATTTCCTGAATGACTGTCCAGTAAAACCCCAAAGAAGAACAGTCGGGGCCACAGAGAAGGATGAAGCTAAGGAATCGGGAAACTACCAAGCTCGACAAATGTAGACGTCAGTTTGTCGAGTGAGAAGAATGAGTTGCTGACCTCGCACTTTGCAATACCAGTGATCTTAATTAACCACCAACAGTCGTCAAGAATGCGTGCCGTTGAAGCATACATCGATAGCGGAGCAGTTGGAAATTGTATTGATCAAGAACTGGCAGCAGAGATGGGGCTTCCTTTGTGTTCTAAGCCAACTATGGACAAGGTAACCACCGTGGATGGGACAGAAATTGCTTCCGGACCAGTAACCCAGTGCACAGCCAAGGTAACCTTGCTGTGTCAGGATGGACATCGGGAGTCTATTTCATTCGATCTCATCAAGGCACCTCAGTTCAGGCTAATACTAGGGATGCCATGGTTGGTTGCTCACAACCCTTTGATAGATTGGCGGGCACGAAAATTAACCTTCCCCGGTGACTGCTCCCCGGCCTGCTATTACCAAGAGGAGAAACCCGACGTCTGTATCCCCACGACTCCCGGAGCGACAGTATCAACCCTGGGAGCAACTAATACCTTGCCAAGTGAATACCATGATTTCCAGGATGTTTTCCGAAAGGACCAAACCAATACATTGCCGCTGCACAGGCCCTATGACTGCCAGATCGACCTTGTTCCTGGTGCACAAATCCCTTGCGGCAGGATCTACGCTCTCACAGAACCAGAAAACCTTCAATTGAAATCCTATTTAGACCAGTACCTTGCAAACGGATTTATCCGTCCTTCGAAGTCCCCCGCAGCCAGTCCTTTGTTCTTCGTACCGAAAAAGGAAGGAGACTTGAGAACCTGTAGTGACTACCGCGCATTGAACCAGATCACTGTGAAGAACCGCTACCCCTTGCCACTTATCCCTGAGATGCTAGACCAAGTTAAAGATGCCCAGATGTATACCAAATTGGACCTTCGAGGAGCGTACCACCTGGTCCGAGTCAGAAAAGGAGATGAATGGAAAACCGCCTTCCGTACTAAATACGGCTTGTTTGAATATCAAGTCATGCCCTTCGGGTTATGCAATGCTCCTGCGGCATTCCAATATTTCATGAATGATGTCTTAAGGGAGTTAATTGATGTGTGCGCCTTAGTGTACATAGACAACATCTTAGTATACTCAGCCTCGAACAAGATCATGTCAGGCACGTTTGTTCAGTCCTCACCAAGCTCCGTCAACATCACTTGTTTGCAAAGCTTGAAAAATGCTTTTTTCACGTCACCGAAGTAGAATTTCTTGGTTTTATCCTTACTCCAGGAGGCATCAGAATGGACTTGCACAAGGTAAATGCCATTCTGAAATTGCCTTCACCGACATCTCTGAAAGGGGTACAAAGCATGCTGGGCTTTGCGAACTTCTACCAGTGGTTCATCCCAAATTTTTTTCAGGTTGTACACCCAATCACAGTACTATTACGAAAAAACAATAAAAAGTTTGCTTGGACCGAAGAAGCGGAAGAAGTCTTTAGGAACTTAAACAAAGGTTTACCTCCACTCCAATCCTGCGACATCCTTGTCCAGACCTCCCTTATGTTGTTGAAACTGATGCATCCAGTCTCGCAATGGGGGCTGTCCTTTCACAGAGAGACCCGGAAACCGGCCAGCTACAGCCTGTGGCCTTCTGGTCGAAAAAGTTCTCACCTCCAGAGATTAATTATGCCATCACGGACAAGGAACTCCTGGCTATCAAATCCGCCTTTAAAGCCTGGAGGCACTACCTTCTGGGGGCCAGACACACCATTAGAGTCATCACAGACCACCGAAACCTGCAATATCTCAAAACAGCCAAGGCCAAGTCCTCGCACCAATTACGGTGGGCCCTTTTCTTCGCCGAATATGATTATGTAATTACATTTTGACCAGGAGTCAGAAACGGAAAGGCGGATGCCTTATCTCGCATGGGCATAGATGAAATAGTATATACAACTCCAGACCCAGTACCTATTATACCTGAAGACAAACTCTTGGGTATCACGACAGCCTTAACACAAGCGGAACTACGAAAAGAAATTCAACGGACAATGAATCCTGATGCCTACCTCGCATGGCAAACTCAAGGAGAACAATATACCATCAAAGACCACCTACCCTTTTTTTAGGGATCGCCTATATGTACCCAAGAAGGAATTACAACAGCATATTATTTCAAACTATCACGATTCACTGATCGAAGGGCATCCGGGGATCGCCAAAACCCTAGCTAAGGTGAAAAAGAACTTTTGGTGGCCTATCTGGCGTAAGGACATCATTCAATATATTCAGTCCTGCGGTGTCTGCGTACAAAATAAATCACAGAAACAAAAACCATCTGGTCTCCTACAACATTTGGACATTCCTCCAGTTCCATGGCACACTCTTTCCCTTGACTTCATCACTGTTCTACCTCCAAGCCAAGGGTTCAACACCATCCTTGTGGTTGTGGACTTATTCTTGAATATGGCCCATTTTATTCCTCTGAAAGGCCTCCCAGACGCAGCCACTTTAGCAAAAGTGTTCCTGGAGTGCGTGGTTAAGCTACATGGCTTCCCTTCGGTTCTGGTCTCTGATCGAGGTAGCCAGTTTGTTTCAAACTTCTTGAAAAAATGCTGTGCAATGGCGCAGATCGACGTTCGGCTATCTACCAGTCACCATCCCCAAACGGACGGCCAAACCGAGAGAACCAATCAGACACTCAAGTAATATTTACGGTGCATGCTGCACCACGAACAAAGGAATTGGAAAGACCTACTATGGATAGCCGAATATGCATATAACAATTCTTTGCATTCAAGCACGGGACAAACACCCTTCTATACCCTTCATGGCAGACATCCACGTACCTCTGAACTAGACCTTCAAGCCAGCTTGGAAATGCCAGCGGTAAAGACTCTACACACAACCATTACTCAGGCTTTCAAAAGGGCAAAGGAACACCTTATTCATGCCAAAGAAAAACAAAAGAGATTCGCCGACCAACACCGGAAAAAGGCCCTGATTATCAAGTCGGAGACAAAGTTTGGTTAGCCGCTAAATTCGTACCCATCAAGGGAACCCAGACCTTTCATCCCAGATTCTTAGGACCCTATACCATTAAGGCAATTATCAACCTAGCAGCCATGAAACTGGATTTACCACCTAATCTGCACATCCACCCGGTATTCCATGTGTCCCTCCTGAAACCAATGCAACCCGGCACACGGATTGGGACACCACCTAAGCCCATACTTGTTGACGGAGAACCAGAATTCGAAGTCAAAGATATCTTGGACTCTAAATACTCTAGGACCAAGCTATATTATCTCGTCGATTGGAAAGGATTTGGACCACAAGACAGATCCTGGGAGCCCAGTGAGAATATCCACGCACCACGTTTAATCAGGAAATTCCATCAGAACGTCCCAACCAAACCTGGGCCAGACAGAAGGAACACCATGGGAGGGGCATTAGGGGGGAGTGCTGTAATGACCCTCGCCCAAAACCCCCTCTGGCAAACCCATTGGCCAGGTGGAGTCAGGACTTGGGCCTCTAGAGCCTGGCTTCCTCTTCAAAAGCCTTCATGGGGCCAGTCCTGGCGCCTATGGCGCCAGGCTCATACACCATGAACAACAATGTTCTTGGGAACTACTTTATTGTATTGTCAGCCAACATGGAGGCATCCACATAGCTTGGTTCCTAAGAACCAAGCTATGCGGTCTAGTGTTTTGGGTGTGGCCGGCCTGGAACTAATTTCCCTGGTACTACTTTACCTGGGCTATATAAACCACACCCTGACTGCAGAACATGCTTCGTGTTACTTTGCAGCTTGCAACGTGACGTTCACCGTGTCCAGCTATTCCCTCGAACCTCGGAGAAGCAGAACATGCAAGGAGACAAAAGGAACATCATTAGCAGCAGCATCTTACCTGCAGTCTTCATCTTTAAACACTCACAGCTACTGAGAACAGCTTCCTCGAATCTGCATGCCTCCTGGAGAGAACGACCTGAAAGAGGAAGATAGAGGCAAGAGACATTTACAAATTACGAACTGCTCAAAAGGCTTACCTGGCTGGTCGCCTCTCGGGTGGCACCACTCCGGACATTCCACTCGCGCTGAAGAACACAGCTACCTACAAGGAAAGAAAACACAGGTTAGCAAAGGCAAGACTTTGCAGCACTGCACATAGCACATACTTACCGCATCATAGCGCTCTTAATGCACCATCATTTACCAGCGGGGCTCAACCAAGCCAGTTCGCCGCGCTGAAACTCTGCATACCCAAGGGAGAAAAAAGAGACATTTTAAACAAAGAAAGGCGTGCAGGATAGCAACAAAACTAAAGAACAGCAATAAGACCTACCTGAACAATATCAAACGGACCGGCGTCAGTGAAGTAACTGGACCGCACTCGCCCATGAAAGACAATGCGCCCCTGCAAAGAAGGCAGGACAGAGAGCACGCCTAATTCTGCCACAAGGTGAGGAGAGGGCGCCAGAGGGACTGAAAGCATACGGGAGTGGAGGGAGGATACTTACTCCAGTCGGTCAGTTTTGAACACAGTCCTCCTGTATTTTCAGGCTGAACCTTCCCCGCAGACCACATCAGGGCAGAGCTGAGAAGCATACCAGCGAGTAACCCAGCTTTGTGGCATCCCTGTGGATACCAGGTGAGCGTAACACTTTTACACCCTTTCCAGAAGGCAATTCATTGCAGCCACAAGTAGTTATAGAAGGACACTATACAAGACCACTTACATTACATTACATAATGCCCATTACCAGGGTACTGTTGTGAAATGAGAGAATGTTGTTGATCCTATCAATTTTTTACATGGCTACCTTGTGAACCCTACCTAACCATGATCAAATCATGGAGCTGAGATACTCATTCCAAACCCATATGTGCAGTGTTAGGTCAGGTTCCTTGGTCATTACCAGTCATTATACCTATGTGAGGAACCTGAGGATGTCCTCAATTATTTTCCTCCTGGATCCTCCTCTCAGATGGCCATGGAAAAGCCATCACTGTTGGATCATGACCTTGCGGGTAGATATGCGATGGAGGATCACCTGAGTGGGTGGAACTTGGGAAGTGGGGAAAGGGCGTCCTTAGGTGAGACATGGTATCCCCATTTCCCTTTTCAGAATGGACCCTCTATCCCTCAAGCCTTTGTAGGTTACTGTCAGCCCTTTCCCTTTTATCTCCTCCAAAATGTCCCCCAGAAACATCACCTCATTACTGGCACGATTAAGAGATCAACCAGGAGGACACCTCTTCATTTGGAGAAGATAAACATATACCAGCCAAGTAACAAGCCATATATTGTTAATGCAGACACATATCATTCAATTACCAAGATGAGGAGGAGACAACACAGAGTTATGCACACTCCCTTTTATGCAAACCTCCCCAAACACTACCTTGGTACTGAGACGAAGAAGGTTGCTCTGGAGGATTTTAGATGGAACAGCCAGGAATGTCCATTAATGAGTATTACGATGGTCAGGCAATTGAACGTAATGACCCACACCTGTGGTCATTTAACAATCCTAATGGATATAAAAATTGAGGCTGCACAGCACGAAGGGAGAGAGACAGCAAGCTGGAGCTTGGAGATGGCTGGAGCACAGCAAGCTGGAGAGAGGTGGTCTGGAGAGACAGGAGCGGGGGGAGACACGGGTGCTGGAAGCTGTTTTGAGCAGAGGAAGGAGACACTGGGGCCAAGGCTGGCCGTGAGAGGGTCTGGAAGTGATGCAATCCCTCCATGTCAGATGCAAGCAGCAGGAGCTGTGGGGCGCTGAAGCACTCCAGTTGCCGCAGGATTCCAGGAGAGCGAGCAGTGCTCTCTGTGACCTCCACGCATGAAAAGAGGAGATACTGGATACTGAACTCAGAATGGAAAGAAGCCCCTAGATCTGCCATGTGGAGCCAGTGAGTGGAAAAAGGGAACACTCATACAAAGGTTTCAAATTTGTGGGTATGAAATTACTTATTCCATGTGCTGATATTAAATAAGGAACTCACATCTATCCTATACTAGAGACCCAAGAGCTCCAATACACACTGCACAACCTAGAAAGCACTTACAACCCACTACCATCAACCCATTCAATAATGTCATCTAGACAAGAGGGTGCTTGTCATACACAAGCCATGAGAGTCCCCGAACGGTATCTCCTTCCAGATGTCAAGGCCAGCCTTGCAACCAATATTCAACCTTCGGACACCTATACCATTTGCAATGAAACATATCCATATACGTACGGTAGTATAAAGAGTCAAGAAATAGGCATTTTCTTCATCAGCATACAATCAGAACCCAAACATTCCCGAGAAATACATGACATGGACATCCTAGAAATTACCTATGCATGGTTTTCAAATAGCGTTCCAACCATCTTGCTATCCATATTGTCAAGCTTCTTTTTTCACCTTATAAAAATGTTCCATGTCAAAGTATTGGCATCCATTGTATCACCAGTGGTTCTGTTGGCTCAATGGTATCAGTGCGCCTACTTTACTGCAGCATTCCCCACACATTGCTCTTTGCTAGAGCAAGTGCAACTTCCTTTTTTTCTCCTTTTATTATACTTGTTTTTTTTAAAGACGTTGATGGAATTTTTCCTTCTCTTCACCCCCATTTCACCATAAGATCCCATTGCTAAGATTTCTGCTTATAGAATACACCATCTCGTTTTGGAGGCGCTTCCCTTCCCAAGCAGCCAGTGCTCCCCATAATTGTATGTCCCTCCTTATCTTTTCTCACCAGCATCCCTCACATTCCAGTTCCCTGTGGATCCAGTCCTTCCAGAGCATGCCCAACATGTGTACTTTTTATGACAGAGAACACCAATGCTTTCTCAAATGTTTTCGACTGATGGTAAAACGTGCTGACACTTATCCAACTATGAAATCACCGCTTACATATCACATCATGGATAGAAACAGGTACAGACAAATGGGCCACATGTGCTGTAATCTTCTCTGAAGTGAACTCCTAGAAGTGCCAATCACTCTAACACAGCTTTGTTTGGGAAAACCTTGAACAACCTTGACTCTGATGATGAAAGCCCACATGACCATACACACCACTTCATCAGAGTAGACTGTTTTCGTTTTCAGGAAAACCTGATACTACCAGCCTGTGCTGCATGCTCGAATGTTAATGTCATTAACACCCACATTTCTTGGTAGGCCTGTCCATTAATGGCCCACAGCCCTCACCGAGGCCCTGGTTTGGGTCGGGCTTGCAGAGCATTACTGGGCAACCATAAACATGAACGCAGGTGTTAAATGCACATTCACTTAGTTGGATGTCTACAAGAACATTTGCAATTTTAGGGAATGTACTTTTACATCGCAATCGCTAGGGGAATTGTGATGGTGATTTCAATTATCTTGCAACATTTCATGCATAACAAATAATCTTCAGCAGTAATAAGAAACCATTGGAAGGGGGCGTGGCCAAGAGCACCATCAATGTGGCTGCTCTTTTACTGTGGGTAGCCCGCTGCAACACGAAAATATGCGGTCCTAAGCAATCTAGCTGAGTCAACATCGCTGCCCAGGGCAATCTGAACTCCCAGAGAACAACTGACCCCAAGATCTCCAGGCGGTTTATGCTTTAAACGCCCGAAATTGGCCCCTGGAGAATTCGGCCCGACTGCGCTCCACAAACAAGATGGCGGATGGGTGCCGCAGCGGGGGAGGAGTGGTGAAGACCTACTCCTGGATACCGCCTGAGGACTGAAGACACAGGGCGCAGTGACAGCGACACCAGCGAACCACTGCTAAAGGTATCCAGAGGGGGTCCGGTGCCCTCCAGACGGTGGATGCAGTGCCACGGGGAGGCGCTACCCCGTCTAACAGCAACTGTGATGATCGGCACCATAAGGGCAGTCCATTAAGGCACGCACTGAAGGTGTGCAGCCCTACCTCTCCACCCACCCAGCCCGGACCTCCATAGTCCCCGTACCCGGGGCCCCACGGCTTCCGTGCTACACACCGGTTCCGCAGTGCCTTCCCACCTCCCCCCGTGGAGCCACGCAGTTCGAGAGGGGCGGCGATCTGTGGCGGTCTGCGGGCCTGAAGACACCGGCCCACCCACCATTCGATGCCGCCGGGGGCCTGCAGGACAACACGCGGGTGAAGAGCGCTTTACCCTAACGGAAGGATATTACGCTGCCGCCATGCAGGCAGCCCATTGAAGAGCGCACCGAGGGTGTGCAGCCCTACCACCCCACTCAACGTGCCTGGAGCTCCGCAACCCCCAAGCCTGGGGCCCCCCAGCTGCCAGGCCGCACACCGGATTCTGCGGAGCCGGTCTGCCCCCTCCCGTGACGCCACCCAGTTCGGGAGGGGCGGCGCCCTGTGGTTCTGGGGACGCCGGCCCTCTCACCAGCCTGAGCCTCCGCTGGGGGCCAGCAACACAGCAAGTAGGTAACCCACCTTGGTGCAGGTATTTAGAGCCTGGTGGAGGGATGCTCCCTTCCCCCCTACTGTGAAGGGAGGGCCACTGGAGAAGCTCAACGACCCTCCCTGGGCCTCACAATCTCATCAAGCTTCCTGAGGCACCCAACATCATTCCTGGGGCACCCAGGCCCACTCAGCGATCCCCTCCCCCTCCACTGAGGAGATTTCTGGACCCCTCACAATGCTGGGGGAGGAAGCCTTCCTCTTCCCACCTTCTTTGCCTCTGTGAACCAAATACAACCCTCCGGAATCCTGGCACACGTGAACAGAGGGTCCCAGGGCCTCCTGCCTACCTACTGCTGCTTATAGTATATAGGGCACCTTCTCTTTACCCTCAAACGACCGGGGGGGCCCACACCTGCTCATACCCCACTTCGAGTCATGGATTAACTGGCATCCAGAGGTACTCAACACCACTCCTGGGGCACCCCGGCCCACCGAGCGACCCTCTGTCCCTCCACCAAGGAGATCCCCGGCACTTCTTCTCTACCCTTAATACGCCTGTGGCCCCCCACCTGTTCATGTGTTCCACCCCGGTTCATGGACTAACTAACCAACTCTCCTCAAGTCAGGCTCTGCATTCCTGCCCAAAAGAGGGGGCATTATGACCAAGCAACCTAAACCCACGAAGAATGCAGACATTGCCACAATGCTGCTGACGGCAGACAAAGGGAAGAAGCAGGACCCTCTGAACTGTACGTCACAGATGGAACAGTAGGGAAAAGAGACCCTCGCAACCAGAAGCGATCTACTGGCCTTTATGGTCGACATCAAATCTGAAATTAGGTCCTGCATGGCCGAACTTTCTACAAAATTGGAGCACACTGACCAGAGGGTGAGGGAAGCGGCGCAAAGATGGAGAGGTCGAGGACCAAGCCCAAGACCACACCACAGCTATAGACGGAATCCAACACTCCATCAGAGCTCTACAAGATAGATGCAAAATCCTGGAATTTAAACAGGAGGACTTAGAAAATCGAGCCCAGCGTAATAACCTACGAATTCGAGGTATTCCTGCCTCCGTCCTGGATAAAAAACTAACAGAATACATAGGGGACTTCTTCCAGTGCCTTCTCCCAGACCTAGATAAGGCCCAACTCCAATTAGATCGCACTCACAGATTACGCCCACACCGTGGAGTGGAGTCGGATTCTCCCCCTGATGTCATTACCAGGGTACACTTTTTCACCACTAAAGAAGCCATCTCATCGATCTGTCGCACCTGGGACAAGCTAATCTTTCAGGGCTCCCCACTCCAAATTTATCAGGACTTCTCCCTCCTCACTCTGCAAAAAAGGAAGGAGAGCCCTCCGACCATTGGCTCTTTTCCTCCAGGCCCAACAGGTCCGCTATAGGTGGCTCTTCCCAACAGCACTACAATTCACCTACAAGGGCACCCTAGGGAGAATCAGCCACCTCGAGGACGCAGCACAAATTATGCATCCACTCTCGCCCGGGACCACTTCTCCAGTGGCTTCTGAAACTACCACAGATGGGGATCCTATGCCCCCGCCAAAAGAAAAGCAAAATACATGGACGAGGGTCCGAAGGGTCAGGAGGAAGAAATGACCAAAGGCTACAGGGAGGCACATAGACAAGAGACCGGGAAGCCGTCACTTCATATATAGATATCCCGCAACCCCCGCTAGGCAGGGACCCGAACTGGCGTGACCCTATTCTCCCTCGGACCCAGATCTCCTCGACTCTGGCAGGATGCCATACACTGAAACGCCGCTCAAGAACCATATTAAGTATTTGTATTTGTATTTGTATTTGTTTTATTTGTATAGCGCAAACCAGGCCCGGAGGCTACCGGGCGCATATCTTGAAAGCAATGGTTACATAAGTTGCATACAGTGATTACATGACAGTCAATAAATATAGCAAAGAAGGCATAGGTAGGAAGTACAACGATACATGATTTGTCGATTACAACCAGACACAGGTTATCGCGTCACGTTTCATAGTGTAGCTCGGGCAGTGGAAGAGACTAGCCAACATTTGGCTCTGTGTTTGAATAGGTTGAGGGAGGGGAGGTTTCTGATAGTCAAGGGGACAGTGTTCCACACTTTAGCTGCCAGGACTGGGAAGCTCGATCCACCAGCTGTTTGGAGCTTGTATCTCGGTATCAGTAAGCTCTGGTTCAGAGTTGATCTAAGTGAGCGAGCTGGGGTGTACAGCGAGAATCGAAAGGAGAGATAAGTGGGGGCCAAGTTATTCATACATTTGTTTGTTAGGGCGAGCGATTTTAGTGAGATCCTTTGGGTGACTGACAACCAATGAAGGCTCTTCCTGGTATCTGAAATGTGTGCGGATCTGGGGATGTTGAGGGCTGCCCTGATGGCGTTATTTTGTATGATCTGGAGCTTGTCTAGGTTACACTGATTGGTGCCCTGGTACAGTGCATTACAGTAGTCCAGTATGGACATGACCAGGGTCCTAGCAAGGGTAATACAGTTGTGCGTGGAAAGAAAAGGGCGACATGCTGTGATCAACTTGCAGGTGTAGGCGGCGGCGGCCGCAACTGCATTGGTTTGTCTGTGAAGGGAGAGGGTGGAATCGAGGTAGATTCCAAGCGTTTTGGTATCTTTGGAGACTTTTATTAGGTTTCCATCAATGTTGAAGGAACTGAACATAGGGTTCAACTTGTTTAGTCTTTGCTGAGTACCTACGATAAGGAGCTCTGTCTTGTCATCATTGAGACAAAGCTCATGTTGGGCCATCCATGTTTGAATGACGTGGTAAAAGTCATTTAAGGCTTTAGAATCTAAAGCCTTAAATTACTTTAGTATATAGCAGCAGGCCCCCCCACGGCGCCTGCCCACTTCCTAGGTATGTTACATCTACAAATCCTTGGAATGCCAGACACAGTCTAGCCGCAAGTTCCAGCCATGTTGGCTGACCACAGTTGCCTGGCCCATTTGGCCTGGGGTGGTGCAGGCCCCACAAAGCTGGACCCCCGTTAGTTAACTCTAGGCCTCCTTGTTGGAGGCAGGGACTAAAATCCCAAGAGCAGGATAACAAGCAACCACACCTATTCAAGCAATGGCTGACTCCAACCCGACCCACGCCTCTCACCTGAACCCACCAGCGGCTACTCCCCCCACCCGGGATCATGGCGTCCTGAGAGTTATTTCCCTTAACGTCCCTTATTCAGAAGCTCCAGGATGAGGAAGAAGCAGTGGTCCTGCTCTAGGAAACCTACTTACTACCAGCGGACATTGGGCACCTGCGCTCACAACAATTAGCAAAGCAATTCATTGCCTTGGGTGGTAACAAGAAAGGGGGCAGGGCAATTCTATTTTGGAAAGGGTTAAACCCCCATATCCTGGAAACCAAACACTGCCCAGAGGGAAGATTTGTGGCAGTGAAAGTTCTCCTGCTGGACCAGCTTTATACCTTCATCTCGCTATACGCTCCAAATACAGGACAAGTCGCATTCTATGAAGCCTTGAGCGACACCCTGGTTCCCTTCACAGAGGGCCAGATTGTGATGGGAGGAGATTTTAATGGAATGCCAGACCCCATGAAGGACAGGTCACACCCGGCCTCCTCCTGAGACGTCGCTCTAGCCCTCTGTCTGCTATGGCTATTCAGAACCCTGGAGGTGGTTGACTCATGGCGGGTACTACACCCCTCAGAAAAGGACTTCTCCTTCTACTCCTATGTCCACAGAACTTTCTCTAGGATTGTCCTCCTCTTGACATCATCACAGGTCCTTGCCTTCACCAATGGGGTCTCTATTGGATCGAGAATACTGTCCGATCATGCTCCGATAACCCTGGAAATCCGCATTCATAACCCGACCCCCACAGCCCGCTGCACGTGGTCATTGTACAACCCAATATTAAATGATATGCCAACACGGACGCCATAGCAGCGTCAATCTCAAACTTCTTCCGGGAGAACCCCAACAAAGACACCTCCCCAGCCAATACCTGGGACGCCATGAAGGCGGTCGTTCGGGGGGAACTGATAGCCCGTAGAGCGGCATACCGTAGGAACAAGAAGCAGACTTGCATATCCCTTGAGGAAGAGCTTCAGGAAGCGGAAGCTATCCATAAGGAGAAAGGTTGGTCTCCCAAAATACAACGAGCGCTCAGGACGCCACGGAAGAAAATCGAGGCGCACTACGCCGAACATACGGCACAACTATTAGCAAAGGCCAAACAATTTTACTACATCAGGAATAATAAAGCGAACAAGCTAATGTTAGCAAAACTCGCCAAAATCAAGAGGAACAACACCATTATTGGACTACGAGACCCCCAGGGCACTATCCAATGCTCGGAGGCTGAAAAACTATGACTAGTGACCGACCATCTTATGCAAGTGATGTCTGTGCCGCCACAAAACCTGCAGGAACAGACAGAATACCTACAGAAGGCTACCCTCCATCAGCTGAAATCCTCATCCCGAGACATCCTGGACGCACCAATCTCAGGAGAAGAGGTGGAAGAGTCTATAAAAACCCTTAAATATAGAGCCCCCTGGACCAGACGGATATACCACCAAATTCTACAAAATTTTTAGGCACCAATTTCTACCACCATTGGTGAATCTTTTCAACTCCTTCCGGAGCATGGGCACTATAACCCCATCCATGCAAGTATCTATTACAGTTCTCTTGCCTAAACCTGGAGGGGACCCAGCGAACCCAGCATTTTACAGACCTATTGCATTGCTGAATATCAATGCCAATATCTATTCTAAGGTCCTGGCAACACGGCTCTCCCACATCTTGCCTGACATAATCCACCCAGATCAGACCGGATTCATCAAAAACAGAGCAACAAGCGATAACATACGCAGAACACTGGACCTGGTGGACCTGGCCACCCGAGACTCACAAGCCTGGCGCTCCTAGCTCTCGACGCCACCAAAGTGTTCGATAAGGTGGACTGGACCTTCATGAACCTCACCCTAGAAGCCTTTGGCTTCGGACCAGAGTTCCGAGCCATGGTCCTGGCGAACTACAAATCACCAAAGACCCTTCTGAGAATCAACGGCACCCTCTCCACTCCAATCCCCCTGACCAGCGGTACCAGGCAGGGATGCCCGCTATCACCACTTCTGTTTGCCCTGATCATGGAGCCCTTCGCCCAAAGAATCACACTAAATGACTCCATCAAGGGGCTCCAGGTCAGGCTCTCTCAACACAAAGTAGCCCTGTATGCAGACGATGTCCTAATTACCATCTCACAGCCCTGCCATTCACTGCAACATGCCCTGGCCAAGATAAAAGATTACGGAAGGGTTACTGGCTTCTCCATCAACTTCAACAAATCCGCAGCTCTTGGTATAGGCCTGAACCCATCAGAAAAGGAAATCTTGACCCCACTAGGCCCCATTCAGTGGAAAGCCACGACAATTCCCTACCCGGGGGTTCAAATCCCGGCAAACCCAAAGGATGTCTACCGTGTAAACTTTCCCCCTCTCTTTAAGGAATTGGCAGATGACTTGAAACGATGGAAATTACAGGAAATCTCACTGATGTGCCCCATCACCGCCTGTAAAATGAACCTTCTTCCCAGATTCCTATATGCCTGCTCATCATTCCCAGTGCTTATCCCACTGCCGGTTCTTCGGGACTTCCAGAGGAATATGCTGCAAATTATTTGGAGGGGGAAGAAACCCAGAATCCCCCTAAGAACGATGCTAGGGAATGCCAGATTGGACGGCCTATGAGTGCCCGACCTGCAAGGATACCAGTTGGCAGAGCAACTGGCGAACACCCAGGCATGGCGGATATCCTCTGACCGCTCGAGATGGGTGGAACTTGAACAATCCCGTCTATCTCTCCCCCTATGCTTTCTCCCACACAATCCACCACCTAAGTGGCAGACAGAGAGACTGCTGCCCGCCACAAGGCACACTGTAGACACATGGGACAGAGCGCTAAAGAAAAAAGGTGTCCCAAGAGGACTGAGCCCCTCATCACCGGTATTCCATAACCCAACCTTCGCGCTGGGTATGAACCCCCAGAACTTTAAGAACTGGTTCGCAGGGGGCTTGGAGTCCCTGGGGCAACTGTTCGTGGGGAGGGAACCACGCACCTTCATCCAATGCAAGGAAGCCTTTCAACTCCATGAGACAGACAGGTTTTCCTACATCCAGCTTCGCCACTGGTGTTCCCACCCACAAACTCGTCTCGCAGCAGCTCGCCCTCCTACAGCACTGCAATTAACCTTGATGGACCGTCCGGCCCGAGGTAAGATCTCTGCCTTACATAAATGTTTCCAGGGGGACTTCCTCGCTTCAAAAACCTGTGCTATGGCACAATGGGAGGCAGACCTTGGCCATCCCATAGAGGACCAGACCTGGGCGGACATTTGGACCCGAGTCCATTCATCTTCAGCCTGCATCGCCAAAATATTGCTACGCTGGTACTACTCCCCCCTGAGGCTCTACCACATGAACCAATCCCTGGACCCGGCATGTTGGAGACAATGCCGACACACGGGGTCCTTCCTCCACGTGTGGTGGATGTGCCCACAAGCCCAACAGTTTTGGCAACAGTGCCTGAGTATCATTGAAGATATTAGCCAAACGGCGCTTCCCTTAGAGCCTGAACCCATTCTTCTGGGTGCACCGATTCCTGGAATATACTCGAGGTCTGGAGCTAAAGCCAAACTCCTCTCCCAATGCCTTCTAGCAGGTAGAATAACAATTGCCCACTCCTGGAAATCTAGGGAAGGACCACTTTTACCCCTTTGGTGGACCAAAATATGGGATATCCTTATCGCAGAGAAGGTGACAGCGGCCAAGGTGGGGACTCTGTACCGCTACCAAAACATTTGGGGCCCATTTCTTGATTATGACCAAAAATTCCCAGCACTCACATACAAGCCCCAGCAGGCCAAGCGGATCCTGTGCAGCGGGAGTACACCCAACAAGGGGGGCAAAGCATAAAAAGGGAGGGGAGGGAGCCTCAACCCTCAGGACCCTAACCCGGACAGACATCCATAGTGGGGGATAGGGGGGTAGAGGGGGGAATGTGACTGGAATGTTGAAGTTATGCATAACTGTACTTGTTTCCTGCCTTGTTTCAAAATAAACATATTTAAACACACATAATAATTCATTGATCATATTACTGCATTTGATATATTATTTTGCATAGGTGAACTATGCAACAATGGATCCACCAGCACCTCAGAAGTGCTCGGCACAGAATGGCAGTATTACTCTACAGTGGACAAGCTGTACTTGGGAAGAAGGACAATGGGGTTAGGAAACAATGATATGTTATTGGTAATAATTAAATCATCATGTTCCTTTGGCCTCAAATGTTTGTTTGAACAATCCTGTTTTAGGATCTATTTAATTCTAAGTAATTAGGTTCAATTTTGATTGTTCTGGGGAGATTGCTAGAATTCTGCTTACATATCAGAATTTTGTGAAGGTCGGTAAGACTAAATTGTTCTAAATATATTATCTCAGTTTTGTTCTTGAGCAGTTGATGCCTATGTTTAGCTAGAATGAGCAACTTTCCCCTAAGCTTTGTTGGGTGCACATACAACTGCGTAAGGGCCTCAACTTAATTATCAAAGAACAACACCTAAGTAGATTCAGATCAATACTTACAAATAAACAGATAATGTAATCCCTTTCTTGCCTCTGGAATCAAACTTGATGATCCTGAACATTGCCCTCAAAGTGGAAATAACCCCATGCAATAAACCAGGAAGACATCATTCAATCCTGGCCTATCTTAGAATTATTTTAAAAGGCTAGCTGTCTCAACATCACAATTCAATAGATAATTGTCTTTCTACTGTCACTGTATTATTCACACAACAGTTATGTCTTACAGAGACCCTGCCAATTCCATGTTATGGTATATGCTGTTTGGTTTATTTTGCAAATGGCTATGTTAACATGTTCCCTTCTTAGGTTGACATAATTGATAGGTGTTGTGATTGTTAACATGGCATGGTTCTGATGCGTCTGCAGTTCCTGAGATAACAGTTTTTTGCTCCTTTTTTGGGAGGTCTTCTGTGCGCCTGTAAAATGTACTCCCTCTCAAATCATTGTTCCTTCTGGTTGACTGCTGATAATTAGAGATTTGAGGAATGGGGCTATCTTCACTTACGAGGTATAGTTGTCACTGGAGGTTGCAGAACCCAGTCATTTGCAGTGGTCAGAATGTGAGCACAATATCACCACATATCTATGGAAAGTAATGATTGATTATTGCTTAAGGTTTTGGCTTGCTGGTGATGGACAGAGCGACAATCCTGGATGTTTAGCAAAGTACTGTGCTTATCACTTCCAAGACTTGACACTCCAAAAATAGTAAGCTCTGTGGTGGTGCATGCGACAGAATGTACATCCTCTTTTACCTTGGAGAAGCATGGTTTTGTAAAATCCATTGAATTTCAACCTAGAGGATTGCAAATGGAATTAATAAGGTCATATGAAAGAGGTTCTCACAAATATAGCATCAATCTGATGTATGGCATGTGTCAAAGTCAACTGGCAGGAAAATAACCGGCAGGGTAGATAATGGTTCTGAAGAACTAC
The DNA here is from genome assembly GCF_040938575.1 of Ambystoma mexicanum. Classification (NCBI taxonomy): domain Eukaryota; kingdom Metazoa; phylum Chordata; class Amphibia; order Caudata; family Ambystomatidae; genus Ambystoma; species Ambystoma mexicanum. The sequence goes on from NC_090936.1 coordinate 544,198,249, forward strand.
TAAAATGTTTTCTGTCCATCAGTAATCATCTCTGGGAGAATTTCAAATGCTGTGAAACTTCACTTGGCATACATTTTGGACATGTGGCAATCACTTATCCACCATGATGAAAACAAACACTCCTGGATAGAAAACACACATTATCACGCATATCACCTCTGAGTAGTGAACAGTAGCGGAAAATAAATGGCTGGAGCCAGAGTCGCCCCCTCAGAGAGCCCTATGGAAGATAGCGTGCAACAACGTGCTCACCAGAGATATGAAGGGCCTCATTGAAGGTTGCCACACTGGGGATTTGGAGGTTTTCCCCAACATGTCTCAGAAGTACAGGCCAAAATGTTTACATTTTCTGCATAGATGTATGGAGGCCCATACAAGGCTAGCGGTACGGGATCACAATGAGAATGTTGGTGGCAATAAGCTAGAATTGCTGGTGCTGGACTGTTGCATTAAAACTTGACATTTAAGAAAAGAAAAACTACTGGGTAGCCAAGTCCATCTTTAAGCCAATGGAATTTGTATTTGTGAGAGATCTCCCTTTGACTGTAATGGTGATGGAAATGCATGGCCTGAGTACTGCTTTTACTCACAGAACATATGATGTCCAAGTACATTGCAACGTGTCCTCTAAGTCTGTCATTGTGGCAAAACTCATAAGGAGATTCATGTAAAGTGATGTGAAAAGAAACCATTGGAATTAATTCAAGTAATCTCTACGTCAACCCATAGAGTTGGACTCATGCTTGACCTATTTTTCACGTGTGGTGTCATCAAAGAAAATCCAGAGCTACTCCCCAATCAGCATGACCAGAGGACTGGATCTCATCCGCAAGCAACCCAATACAACAGGTCTATCTCTTGCTACATTCCAGGAAGCCTTGGAATCAAACAAATCTCAACTTTCACAAAACTGTGCCCAAGAAATTCTGCTTAAGATGCTGCATTCCATAATGGGAGAATATTTGAGTGGTTTGACCATACCCATTAAAAAAAAGGAAACTGGCAAACAAGTATATCATCACATGGTTTAGTCCTAAACTAGCAAAGATTAACTATCTGTGGTTCAATCTGCAATATCACGGAAACTGAACAGATGAGGCTGACCAAAAACCACAGTATGACCCACATGATGACCCAATAAGTAGGCAGAAGATGGTCAATTAAATGTAATGATACAATCATGGATTAAATATAACCAGGGTGCAGTTCAACATCCACCTCCCTCCGTATAGTTGTGTATGCATTTCTTACTTAGACTTCTTTGTGCATCTTCAACAATTTCAGCATCCTCTACTGCTTTAACATTAAAGTGACACTGACATGGAAGATCAAATCAACCACTATAGTAAATAAGTGGCAACACAACCTATTCAAAAGAGTTAACCAGCTATTGTCCCATAGTCAGCCATCTCATTCCCAGGTAAGGCCAAGGAGCGTGAGGTCCGTTGCCAAATGTATGATTTCATCAAAACAAACAGATACTTCCCAATCAACAGTCAGTGTCCTACACTACCATAGGCGCTAAATCTGTTCCAGATGACATTAGGAAGGACTAGAAAAAAAAACAACCCTAATACTTCCCTGTATTACAGCTGCATTTAACATTATTTTGTTTTTTTTTATTTGTAATTAGTTCAATAAGAACTTTTCACCTTTAAACAAATCAAAAAGAAACATGATTTACATGAATACTTATAGAGTTCATCACTTCATAAAAACAAATATTAAAACATTTAGAGGTCAACGTGGGACGGGACCTATCGCTCAATATGTGGGTTGTAATTGTGTTTATTTCAAGTTCTCCGAAACATGTCAGTACCCAGAGAATACCAAGACAAAGCGACGAGATAAATAGAAATGCAAGTTGGAAATGCATTAGTTTCGACAAGAAAGAATAATTTTAAAACAACTGCATTTTTTTTCATGTACAGAGAAACAAAGGGAAAACAAGAAGGATTGGTCGCAGTTTTCATCAGGCTAAAGAGGGCATGGCTTACAATGGCTGCAGTACTTTGGGTGATGGCTTTTCACCCTTGGTTCCCCCTCGTTCAGACTCAGATCCCGTTCAGTTGTTAGCCTCCTTCAGCCAGGATCACTATCGCTTTGAACACAATCTTCATCTGTAATCCTCAAAATCAACACTGATTCCAAGGTTCTTCTTTGATTGTCTTTACTTTTGTTTGGGTGATAGGTCTTTCACCTCTGGGTTCTCCCTCATTTGGGTTCTGATACCTCTCGATTGTTAGCCTCCCTCAGGAGGGTTAAATATGGCTTTCAACACAATCAATTTCTCTTTTGTCACCCACAAATCTTAATGTCTTTTTAAACATTTCACAGTGGACATCCCTCTGTCGGGTTCACGCTTGTCAACACACTGTTATTTGGGTCTTCAGACTTCGGCCCCTGTCAGCAGCCCTCGGTCAGGTTCACTCTTGCCACCTTTACGATGCAGGATTCACTTCCTCTTACGTTTCACAATCATCTGTCAGTCAAAGGCTTTTGACTGTACAGAGGATTTTACTCGACCGCTGTATGGCCACTTTGAACCCCTTCTCACCTTTATCCCAAGGCCTTCTGGTTACAGTAGTTTGACAACAGGGTAATCTGGAATGCTGGGTTTCCCTTTGTGTATCAATAGTTCTTTGTACTTTCTTTAATCAGCCGCTTGCTACTTTTGTTCATCACAGTTTGGTTTCCTATCAGCCCCCCCCTCGACTCACTGGCTGTGATGAACGGCTTGACTTTCCTGTCTGTGGGGTCAAGGCCAGTAGCCCTGGGCCATGTCTCCAAGACATGGCTATCAGTGGAGGAGGTGCCCATGTACCGTTGACACATGCGACAACACATGTTGGCTATTGTTCGCTGTCTTACGATTCCTTCTCTGGAGGTTTCATGGACCTTTGTCGATAAGGGCAAGGTCACTTCTCTCCTTGGTAACCTCTCGATTTGTGCCGTCTTTCTCCTCCTCTTCAATTGGCATGTTAGTTCTCTCCTTGTGCACTCTGTCTTGCTTGTATTGTGCTCTCGTGCTCCACCTTTTATCCCTGTGGGAAAGGGCTGTCAAGTGTGTATGATTTAAGTTAATTGCCTGACCCTAGCATTGGAACATATCAGGGAAACGGCTTTAGTGTTAGTCCGTTGTGGTGTGTTCATATCTGTAAAAAGGAGAGGTAGAGTTTCTGAGTGATAGGATGGGGAGGAGATATTATAAGAAGGTGAAATTGTATTCTTCATCCTAGGGGGGTAGGTTTAAAAGGTCTTGTGAAATGAATAGGAGGGATTATGGGAACAGTAGTGTTTTTTTAATGTTGAATGGGAGTTTGGAACATAATAACCAGAGGGATGTGGAAAAGAATATCCAAGAGTGTTTGGGTAGGATGCAGGAAAACAGGGATTCTGGGAAAGATGATTTTTGGGTGCAACCAGGTTTGGGATACTAGGGGATTGTATATATACAAAATGGGGTCATTGGATCTGGGCAGAAGGGATTCAGTTTGAGGAAAGGATGCAGATGTAGTACAGCCTACAAAGATCTCAGGGATCTCGCCCTCCTCCCCTTCTTCCTGGGTATAGTACTGTGTCTAACCAGAGGCATTTCCTCAAGCACAACCCCGGGTTCCTCTACCAAGGTGATCCTTCCCCACTCATCTACCCCTAGGGTTGGGATAAGGAAGGGCCAGTTCATCCCTAGCCACCTGAAAAAGGGATTCCCGGGATCTACTCGGGAGAATAACCTCAAGTCTCTCACAGCACACAGAAAGGAAGGAAATCAAACGTTGATTGGATGCAGTCAACATCTGTTGGTAAATGATGGAAACAGAATAAAAAGGAGTATATATCTCATTAAGAAAATGCCAACCGGAAACTTGAATGGGTAGGTTCAGAAAAGAGTGCAGAGAGTGACAAAGAGCCAAGAGTTTCCTTGAAATCAGTTATTATAGAGTTTTACAAACTATCAGCCCATAGATGAAAGTCCCTCAAAACAGTAAGATTATAAAACCAAAGTCTTAGCTCACAAATACAATCGAACAAATAAACAAAAAGAAGTCTGCACCCTATCAAACTACCTAACCCAACTGTTTACTGCTTCTCAAAGACTTTAACTTACAAGCACTCCCAGCCTGGAATGAGTTTAAAAGGAACCGATTTGGAAGACATAGTATCTTTAAAATAAGGGCCACTTCACCACCAACTATCTTAGCTTGGTTAACGCAAAGAATGTAATAACCTTGGGGAACCATGATTGTTGACACTCGATTAGAGGGGGATATCCAAGCTTCTTTCAGCCAAAATAGATGAAAATCAGTATCCATACACTATAATGTATTTCCACCCAATGTCTGTATGCAGATCTAAAATGAGAAGGCCATAACAGAGCTCATCCTGATCACAGACTTGTATAGATGGCTCATGCTATGGGGGATAAGCAGGTGGATGAAGGACAATATATAAATCTTTCAGCTTATAAAACAATGTTGAAGGAATAGAATGTGACCACGAAATGGAGTGCATTACTCCACTTTCAATCATAATCATGAGCACCTGGAACCTAAGAACCAAAATACAATACTGCTGTATTTTCTTCTAACGATTTTAGTCAGAGGTGCATGTCTGGCCATTGATTGGTTACCCCATTCAATAAAATGGAGATGTTAATCAGATTTGGGGAAAACACTATTTTTGGTTGGATATTAAAGTTGATAATATTTATATTGGCCAAATAAAGCACATACATTCCTGTACAGAATGTAACAAAGCACAATGTTTGCATGTATCGGGTATTTATTATGCCTCAATGCAGAAAATGGTGTCTAAAGGTGTAAGAAGGCAAAAGAGGGCGGGGATGAAGAATAACAAAAAAGGTCCTACTAGGCCTTGTGTTATTCAGATCGTGCAAGTGCAATAACAAGAAGTGCAAGGGAGTGGGACCGGGGTGGGGAGGTGCAGGTCAGTGTGGAACATGCTAAAGATAAGGAGGTGCAGATCGGAGTGGAGAGTGGGCAATTGCAGAGGAGGAAGAAGAAGGGGGGAAGAGGGCCCCTGGGCTAGGCGAGTGCTAAGGGGAGGCCAGATGGACACGTACCAGGGGAAAGCAGGGAGTGCAGGGAATGAATTTCCACATGTTAAGTGTGAGGACAGGGGCGGATGGGCTCAGATGGGGTGGGTGCAGGCCCCACCAGGTTAATAAGGGGGAGGATACCCGGTAGAGCAAGAGCAGATATGGCGGTGAGGTGTCAGGGTAGACCAAAGTGCTGGGGTTCACTGGGAGAGGAGGGCCTTGTGCCCTGTGTGAATCAGACAGAACCAGGCAGCCAGTCAGAAAGCAGCTCTGTTACGCTCACCTGGGTTCCACAGGGGCGTTGAAAGAAGCTGGACTACTGCGGTTTCCACAAACGTGATGCGCAGCGAAGTGATGGTAGACTGCACTTGCCCTCTCAGTTTCGTCTGCTTGGCTCGTAAGAGTATTCTCCTAAAATAGGGAAGGTAATTAGCCAACTGTGGGAAGGGGGGTACACTAGCTCCTTGTTCCCCGAAAGCCACCAACCTCCCCCTTCACAAAGTCTCACCTTATGGTTTGAAAGGATGAACTCTCCATCCTGCGAGAAATGCAGGGGCGCGTCGTGGTTCAGTTTCTTCACTGATCCGAAGGTATTGGCAGAGTTCCAGACAGGTATAGTCTCTGAGGTAAGTGATATGTATTGCGGAATATATAGTTCGTTAGAGTTCTGATGTCTGTTTAATCACTCTTGCTCTCTTCATACCTTTTTCCCTTGCAGAGTCTTTCCCAGAATAAGTTTGCCTCGTTGGACGAAGATAGCGCATAGGTAATAGTCCGATTTGTACCAAGCGCTATTTGGTTAGGACTGTAGTTCCAAACTTAAATAACCTAATGTCTCTATCTTCTTTGCAGGTGCGGTGCCTTGCCGAAAATGGCTACGTAGAAAGTGATCAGCGCCGCCTCGAGCGGTGAATTCCGAGTAAGTATTTGCGGTAAGTAAAGAATTTCCTTGACGGCACCCCGCTCACCTTGTTTTTGTTATTGTCTTTCCAGATGCGAACTTTCCGGCGAAAAGTCAACGGATGCTGCGCTGTGCCGATGTGTGCATTGAAGACTGGTGAGTATGGCGCGGCGCTGCAGCTGGCGAAGCCGCGCGGCTTTTATTAATGACCTTTCTCTTTGTCCACAGGTGCGGCGATTCCAGGAAAGATGATGTCTAAATCGAATTTGTGTGATTCTAACCTTCTGTCTTCTCTTCTCCTTTTCTATTCCTCAGGATGAATCCGGATTCAGAATGGGCGTGGCTGTAGACTGGATGCTTGACTGCAGGCACGGTGAGCGTTACGCTGCTAGATGCAGAATAACGCGAAGCATGTGCTGCTCTTCAGGCGTGGTTTAAATAGCCTCAAAAAAGTAGTTCCCAGGTAAGAAGTCCCAGTACCACACCCAAGCACAAAATAGTTCCCACAGGAAATGTAGTCCCTTCAAGGCCTGTACATGAGTTTCTTGCAGGATAGCCTTCATAGTTTGAAGTTGGAAGTATGAGCCTGGCGCCTATGGCGCCAGGACTGAACCCACATGGCTCCGAGGCGGGTCCTCTGAGAGTCTTCAGACTTGTATGGTGTCTGTCCCCTGGACAGATGGACTTGTTCCAGATGTCTGGGGGCAGACATCGTGACAGCAGCAGAGAGGGACATTATGAGGCGAGGGTGGGAGGGTAGGAAGAGAAGAAAAGGAGGTTATTGAGAAGCTTGCAGAACTTAAGTGAACGTGTCTCAAGCCTGAGAGTGGCAGAGAGACCATTCCAGGGGGAGGCACTGCAGAAGAGGGCAATCTACCCCTACTCTCTGCTTGGAAAAGCGTCTGATCTGTAGAGATTTAGAGCTGGACCGAAGACCGAAGGACTATATGAACGAGGTGTTTAGGGAGAGAGAGTTGGATGTAGCGGGTCCCTGGCCACAGAAAGCATTGCGGATGATGCAGAGGGTCTTGAACTTGATCCTCGCAACAACCAGGAACCAGTGGAGGGATTTTAGGGCTGGAGAGATGCGGCACTCGGTTTGAGGCCAAGGATAAGTCTCACAGTCTTATTCTGGATTGGTTGAATTGGGCAAAGGGATGATTTAGGCAGATTGGGAGTCTGTAGCAGTAGTCCATTGTAGAGAGGACCAGAGCTGTGGAGACATTGAGTTTCTAGGGGAAGTTGAGGAAAGGGAGAATGCCTCTGAGGAGGTGCAGCTGAAAGTGGTCCTTCTTGGCAAGGTTTGCAATGTGAGGAGAAAAGGAGAGTGAGGAGTCAAAGATGACACCAAGGATTTTTGCCTCACAAGAGGGTGAGGGGAGGGGGCACATGGAGGTATGCCAAAGAGTAGGAGGGAAGGTGGGAGCTGGCGTCCAATGAAAAGGATCTCAGTGTTACTGGCATTAAGGCAGAGATTGTTAGCAACATACCATGCCTGAATAGCAGTCAGACAGTCAGTGATGAGAAAGGAAGAAGAGGAGGTAATGGAGAGAAGCTTGAAGGAGAGCTGCGTGTCATCCACATAACACTGGAAGTGAGGGGAGAAGGCGGAGATCAGATAGGCTAGAGGGGCAAGGTAGAGAGTGTGATGGGGAGAGAAAAGGGCCCAGTTGAACCTTGGATGGTCGGTCAGAAAGGAAGGAAGTCAACAAGTTCAGTGCCAGGTCCGTGGCACCCAAGGTATCACAGAAACGATTTATATGAGTAGCATGATTGACCATATCAAAGGCATAGGGAGGTCAACAAGAATGGAAGGAGAGTTGGAATAAAGATTTGAGAACAAGTCTTCACAGGTTTTCACGAGTGCAGTTTCCATGCCTCTGAATGCTCTGAAGCCAGACTGGTGGTTGTGGAGACAACCAAAAGATTCAGTGTGGTGGATCAGCTGCGAGATGACCAGCTTCTCCAAGAGTTTGCCCAGGAAGGGGCTAATGGAGATAGGGTGGTAGTTGGCTGGGCAGGAGTGGTCGGATGAAAGGCTTTTTGACGACAGGATGCACAAGGGTGTGATTTAGGGGTAGTGGGAAGGAGCCAGTAGCAAATGAGTGATGGCATAAATCAGCCAAGGCTGGAGCAAGGGAGGCAATGTTGCCCTTGATAGTTCTGGAGGAGCAAGGGAGCAACCATTTGGAGGCGACTTTCATAGAGAGGACTTGTCTAAAGACCTCATCCAGTGGAAGGGGCGAGAACGAGGAGAGTGGGAGGGAAGGGGGGAGTGAGGCTAAGGGAGGCCTGAGAGCGGGTGAAGGAGAAGGAAGGGGTGTAGAGAAGAGTGAGGACAGGATGTCCTGAGTTTTGTTTATGAAGTGAGAGGTCAGTGCAGTGCAAAGGGCCAGGGATGGCCAAGGAGCAGTGGAGATTGCCATAGGATTGACGAGTTCCTTGCAGATTTTGCACAGTTCAGCAGTGTTGTTAGTGTTCTCATAGATGTGGTATTGGATGTACGCCTTCTTTTTCGAGCAAATGGAGAGTCTGTATTGCCTTTGTAACTGGCAGCAGGCCAGTCTGTCAGAGCATGTGCTGGAATCCTGACACTTCCGCAGAGCAACTCTACACTTGCATTTAACCGAGGCTAGGTTGTAATTATACTAGGTGTTGCGCTTGGAGGCAGCCTTCATGCAGATCCTCATGCCAGGGGCTAGGATGTCCGGAGAGTTGAAGGGGAGGAGGTGAAGCTTAGTAAGGGCTATGTCAGTGGGGGAGTCCGAGTCCGGAGTGGGAGGGGAATGATATGATATGTTATGATATGATATGATATGATATGGCATTTAAAACGCGCCTATACACAGGTGTTTCAAGGAGCGACGAGGCAAAGGGGGGGGGCAGAGGGAAGACAGACAACGATCTTACTAGGCCAGGTGTCATTCAGATTGCGCAAGTGAAGGGAAGGGGGGAAGAAACGTGGAGGGGGAGGGTAAAGTGCAATACATTGGATAATATAAACAAGATAAATAAAAGAATGGAAAGTGCAGTACATGGGATAATAAATGAACCAGATAATAAAAGAGCGGCCAGCAGGTGGCAAGTGCAGGGAGACTGCTGAAGTAAGTGCTGGTGGGGGGACTGTAGGGATACATAAAACAGTCCCCAGGAGCAGGGTTGACAGGGAGGAAGTGCAGGCATGCAACTGGCTGGGCTATGGCTTGAGATCAGAAGGGGCCAGGAGAGAAAGCAGATGCGAAGAGGAAGGTTTTAAGGTGCTTCCGTAACCAAAGGTGGTTCTCCTCAAGTTTCAGGGAGGCAGGGAGGCTGTTCCAGAGGGCGGCCCCAGCGAAGAGAGAGATCTACCACCAACTCGTTGCTTGGAGAAATGATTGACCCTGAGGGAGTTGGAGGCGGAAGAGCGAAGAGCTCGAGAAGAAAGATATTTAGGAAGAGAGAATTGAAGGTATTGAGGCCCCAGGCCCCAGAAGGCCTTATGGACGATGCAGAGTGTTTTGAACTTAATCCTTGCAGACACTGGGAGCCAGTGCAGAGACTTCAGTCCTGGAGAGATATGATCCCTGGGCTTGAGGGCAAGGACAAGTCTCCCAGTCCTGTTCTGGATGAGTTGCAGAGGGCATAGGGTAAAAGCAAGCAGATTTAGAAAGAGGCTATTGCAATAGTCCAGCCTAGAGAGAACCAGCACTCTGGAGGCAGTGGGCTTCTGGGGGAAGGAGGGGAAGGAGAGGAAAGGGAGAATACCTCTGAGGAGGGGCAGCTGGTAGTGTGACTTCTCAGAGACATCAGAAATGTGAGGAGAGAAAGAGATTGTGGAGTCGAAGATGACGCCAAGGTTTTTGGCCTTTCAGGTGGGAGCAGGAAGATGGCCAAGAGAGGCCGGCCAGAAAGTTGCAGGAAAGGAGGGTTGTGGGTGTGCTGATGAGGGGAATCTCAGATTTACTGGCATTAAGGCAGAGGTTGTTGGCAGCACACCACTCCTGGATAGCAGACAGACAGTCAGAGATGAGGGACAGAGAAGAGGTGGCCGAAGGAAGCCTGAAAATGAGCTGAGAGTCGTCCGCATAGCACTGAAAGTTGGGACAGAGAGCGGCAATGTGGTGGGCAAGGAGAGCCAGGTATTGGTTGAACAGCCAGGGAGAGAGGTAACACCCCTGGGGGACACCACAGGCAGAGAAAAAGATAGCAGAGAGGAAGGACCCAAGTTGGACCGGTATTGCGCTCATTCGCCGTCTGATTTTTCATCGTCGGGACTTTTCATCGCCACCCATTCATTTGTTTTTAAAAATGTTTTAATGGTAAGGGAATTTTGTACGGGTTGGGGTAAGATTATTTAAGTAGGAGGGGATCTGGGGGGGGGGAACCCAACTCCCCCCTTAAATACAAAAAAAAAAAACAGGGTTTTTTAAAAAAAATGGGTGGCGATGAAAAGTCCCGACGATGAGAAATCAGACGGCGAAGTAACGTAGAACCGTTGGACCTGGGAGGGTCAGTCAGAGAGGAAGGAAGTCAGCCACGCCAGGGCCTGACCAGTGATACCCAGGTTATCACGGAGACAATTTAGCAGGATGGAATGGTTGACAGTGAAAAGGCAGACGAGAGATCAAACAGAATGAGGACACTGGGGGTGTTAGAGTCGAGGTTGGAGAGCAGATCTTCACGGATGTTCAGGAGAGCAGTTTCCATGCTTCTGGGAGCTCTGAAGCCAGACTGATGGACATGAAGACAACCAACAGATTCAGAGTGGAGATTAAGCTGGGAGATGGCCAGTTTCTCCAGGAGCTTCCCCAGGAAGGGAGTGATGGAGATTGGGCAATAGTTAGCCAGGCAGGAGGGATTGGCAGAGGGTTTCTTAAGAAGAGGGAGTACAAGGGAGTGCTTCAGGGGGGTGGGAAGACTCCAGTGGCAAAGGAGTAGTTGCAGAAGTCAGCTAGGGCAGGTGCAAGGGTGTCAATGTGGTCCTTGATGGTTTTGGAGGAACAAGGGTGAACCTGTTTCGACAATACTTTCATATATCGGACTTATCTAGAAACCTCGTCTGAGGAGAAAAGGGGAAAGGCAGAGAAGAAGGCAGGAGAGGTGGCTGCAAAAGGGCCAGAGGAAGAGCAGGGAGTAGCAGGAGGGAGGGGAGAGGAGGAGAGCGAGGACAGGATGTCCTGAGTTTTAGAGATGAAGTGAGAAGCCAGTGCCATGCAGAGGGCCTGGGAAGGGACAGGAGAGGTAGAGACTGCGGCAGGATTGGCCAGTTCCTTGCAGATTTTAAAGAGTTCAGCCGAGTTGTTAGATGCCACCGAGATGAAGGCTTGGATTTGAGGATGTACCAGAAGCACGCCATTTCCTCTCGGCCACTCTGCACTTGCGTCTGAGAGTGACGAGGTCTGAGTCATACCAGGAGTTGCACTTGGCTTTGGGCTTCAGGCGGATCCTCCTGACAGGGGCAAGGATGTCAAGAGTATCAGATATAGCAGAGTGGAGCGTGGAGGGGGCTGTGTCAGGGTGAGAGTCAGCCAGAGGTGGAGGGAGGAGTGAGAAAGTGGTGGTGAAAGCCTCAACTGATACACGCTTCATGGGTCGGATGACCGAGAAGGTGGGTGGCAGTGATGGAAGTGGCTTAGCCTGTGGGGTAGAGATGGTGAGATGGGAGGAAAGGAGAAAGTGATCACTCCAGGAGAGAGGAGTGGTGAGAGGGACAGAAAGGGGAAGGTCTGAGGAGATCAGAACATCCAGTGTGTGCCCTGCAGAGTGAGTTGGGCCAGAGGGGAGAATAGTGAGAGAGAGAGAGTTGCAGAGTTCGCAAAAGAGTCCAGAGGGAGGACAGGAGGCATCCAGGTGGATGTTGAAGTCTCCAAGAAGGAGGAGTTGCGTGGTCGAGGCAAGGAATGAGGAGGAGAGGCACGCCCACTCACATAGGAAGGAGGAAAACTGACCAGGTGGCCGATAGATGGTAGCCACAGTAAGGGAATGGCTAGGGGAGAGAGAGAGCCTGCAGATGAGTCATTCGAAAGAGGATTAGGCCTGCATAGGTATGACAGAGGCAGGAATCCACTCAGGGAAGATCAGGGCTACACCACTTTGGAGCGATTGGACCTGTGCGCTGAGAGGATCTTGTAGCCGTCAGGGAGGTGCGTGTCAAAGCTAATGACAGAGCTGGCCGTGAACCGTGTCTCGGTGAGACCAAGGACATCAAGGTCAAGTTCTTCCAGAAGGCGGCAGATGTCGGAGGAGTGTTTGAAAGCTGAGCGAGAGTTAAGAGTGGCAATTTGGAGAAGGTTGCCATCCTTGAAGGACTTCCGGGGAGGGGTACAGATCAGAGGTACGCCCTGTGGAGGCGTGGAAGGAGCCAGCGGGGTGAGGCGAGGAGGGAGAGGGGACAGCAGGAGAAGAAAGGAAATTGATGAGGCGGGGGAAGCGTCTATCAAAGAGGTGAAGGTTGGCCTGAGGGCCTTGGACCAGGACGGTCCTGTTTGAATAAACATTAATGATGACCTTAGAGGAGTGGACGGAGTCCAGGAGGGCATCCCACCGGATGCCGCCATTAATGGGAGAGGAAGAGAAAGGAGAGCGCACAGAGACCATATTTAGGGTTCATAGGTCTGGGAAGGGAACAACAAAGAGAATGTCAGTGAGAGTTTCCTTGCAGGAGGCACTGGTGTAGGTGTCAGCGATAGGGAGGCCTGGGTTGGAGACCAGGTTGTCCTTTTTAAACTTCTTCCTACCAGATTTAGTGAGGAGAGCAGGATAGTCAATAGAGAAGCAGTTAGTAAAGATAGGAGAGACAGAGAGCACCATGGAGTAGGTAGGGAGAGGGGAGAGGAGGAAGGGAGAGGGGGAGGGGAGGTGGGAAACTAGGGAAGGAAACCAGGCAGGGTGCAGGCAGACGAGACAGCGAGAGGCAAGAAGTTTGAGTAATAGGACAAGATGACAACAATAAAGATTAAGAACTATCCAAAATGCACGATTGAGACAGGAGGAGAAAAACCACACCTAAGTTAGAGACTTCTGAATAGAGGGAGAAAGGCCTAGGTTTCACAATGCAATTTAGATACAGATACGGTGCATATTATAAGCAAAGGGGGAAACCACACCTAAATTTGCAAATCCTGAATAGAGGGAGAAAGGCCTAGGTTTCACAATGCAATTTAGATACTGATACGGTGCAAATTATAAACAAAGGGGGAAAAACCAAACCAGCAGGTGTAGGGGGGTAGCAGGGAAGCCTGAGGGATGGAGACAGGCAACTGGCATCCCCTGCGGACACCTGCAGACACAACCAGGAGCCGCCAGATGGGAGCCGCCCTTTGCCTTGGGGCCCTTAGTCGAGGGGGCTGCTGGGCAGGAGGCTGCCCTAGAGGACTCCTAAGAGGGCCCAACGGGCCAATGGGAAGTGCTGCGCAGGGTGGGCGGTGGGTGGAGAGGGGAGAGAGCAAATGGGATTGGAGGACGCCTAACACGGGGGGAGAGAGGGCCAGGACCAAAAAACAAACACACAAAGAAGGAGAAAGGAGCAAGCGGGAGTGGAGCTTACCGCACGCCTACGGTGATCAGCGGGCACCAAGAAGTATGGCCTCACAAGCGGCGCTGCAGTGCTGCTTGTGTAGAACACACAGCGTTAGGAGCAGCAATGAATGAACGTTGCAGCAAAAGCAGGAACTGACACTCGCTTTGTTGGTCAAATGACAGAGAAAGAGACTGGTAGTGTGAAAAGAGGCTTACCCGGGGGACCCAAGAGATCCAGGTGAGAGGACAGGAGAGTATGGTCGGACCATGAGAGAAGTGTAATGAGTGGGTTGTAGATGGGGATGTCTGCTGAGAGGAGGGCATCCAGGGTGTGTACGGCTGAGTGCATTGGACTCGAGGGGATAATGGTGAGGGAAAGAGAGTCATAGAGGATGTGGAAGAAACCAGAGGCCACATCAGGGATGTCAAGGTGAATATTGAAGTCTCAGAGGAACACAAGCTCAGATGTGAAGGCCAGGAGAAAAGAGCTGAGATCGGACCACTCCAAAAGGAAGAGGGAGACAAGACCAGGTGTCCTGTAGATAGTGGCCAGAGCCAACGAGAGGATTGGAGAGACATCAAGACTGCAGACGAGGCATCTGAAGGAGGAGTAGGTCTGAATGCGTATGATAGTAGCAGGGACCCATTCAGGGAAGATCGGGGCTGCTCCACCCCAGACCAGTTAGGCCTGGGTTTTAAAGAGGATCGTATTGCGTTTAGGGAGGAGTGTGTCAAAAATAGTGACAGAGTTGGCAGTGAACCACATCTCTATGAAAGCGAGGACGTCAAGGCCTAAGTCTTCAAGGAGGTGGCAGATGTCAGAGGAGTGTTTAACGGCAGTGCTTGAGTTGAGGGTAGCTAGGTGGAGTGGTTGTCACCTTTGAAGTCTTCTGGGGAGGGGTAAAGGGATGTGGTACTCCCGTTGGTGGTGGCAAAGGGGCCAAAGGGGTGGCGGAAGGAGGAGTGACAGGAGAAGGGAGGAAGTTGATGAGAGACGGAAGACACCTATAAAGAAGGAGGAGGTTGGGCTGAGAGCCAGAACCATGACAGTGCCATTCTGGTAGACATCAATGATGCCCCTAGAGGATGGGAAGTATTCCAAGAGTACTTCCCATTGGGTTCCACTATTAATGAGTGAGGAAGAGAGGACTGAGACCATAAGGGGAGTCCAAAACCGGAGAGGGAACAAGAAAATGGATATCATTGATAGTTTGTCTGGAAGAACTGCTGACATAGGTGTCAGCGATGGTCAGGTCTGGTTTAGAGACCAGGAGATATTTCTTGAATTTTTTCCTGCCAGTCTTTGAAAGAGAGATGGGATAGGTGATAAAGTAGCAGTTAGAGTAGGTAGGAGAGATGGAAAGCACCATGGAGGGAGAGAGCATAGAGAAGGAAGGGGAAGAAAGAGAGGGATGGAGCAATTGCACAGTGCACAACAAACTCACCGGGTGGCCTAGCAGCCAAACAGGGGCAGATGAATCAGATGCATGGGAGATGAAAGTTCAGACCAATGAACAGAGTCCTGCGGCAGACAGAGGATGAGCTTGTCAAAGAGGCTAAGAGATTCTGCTCATTTAACTCAAACAATACTATGCAGGTCTGCCTGTCAATCTTCTTTCCTGTGTTGAACAGCATCTGTGTCACAAGCTCGACATCTGGGATCAATGCACTCTCAGCTTGCATAGAACTCACCCACTGCAGTTATGTGCACTAGTACCACAGGAGCTGCATAATCGCCCGTGTAGATCACCTCTCATGCCAGATTCACATATGATGATTATTACATTCTCTTTAGCTTGCTGTGCCATTACTCAAAAAGTACTGCATAATTTCAAACTCAAAAATGCCACTGAAAAATAAGTCTACAAACAACAGACTTCACATGCGCTACAATAAAAATTGTTTATTATTGAACATGCTGCCATCTACAAATGTCACTTAAAATTATCAATTTACAATTATATCATTACATCCACCTTTGCAGGTGTAACAGTGGACAAGGCTGTAGGACAAAATGTTTACACTATGTGCATGGGTTTTAAGATGAAATAACTCAGGCATATGAATTGGTTGGCAGTTTAGGAACTCACTTCCATATACTGACAGGTCAGCCTAACTAACAGAGCAAAGGATAGGTCAGCATTTTCAACCCCAGAGTGACACTACTAGTTCAAGATCATGCATGTGTGTTAAGAAATGCCTCTGCCACCATTCAGATGATTGTAAATTGAGACCTGACTGGGTTGGAATAATCCAGCCTTCCCTATTCAGATGATGCTCCTTCAGTCGTACATAGGAAGACAATCAATCCCACCTGAAACACATGCTTCAAGCTGCCCAGAAGGAAGGCTTGACGGTAAAGTCTTCAGAGTGCCAGAAAGTGCAGGGTACTGTTATTTACCTTGAACACCAAGTGGTTTGTGGTACAAAAATGCCCCTCCAGGCTAAGGTGCTTGCAGTGATGAATTGGGACATCCCTACCACCCAGACAGAGGCTAGAGCTTTCGTAGGCCTTGCCAGATATTATAGGCCTTTCATTAAGGGGTATGTGTCCATTGTCCTTCCATGTTTGATGTGTCATCAACGAAGTTGCTGGAGGTCACCTGGACTTTTCCATCCAAAAAGGATTTCAAAACTTGAAGAATGGTTTGTGCATGACCCCATTTCTAACATTCCTGGATTATGGGAAGATCTTCATCTCGCAGACAGATGCTTGTGAATTAAGAATTTGAACAGTGTCAGGGCAGCTAAACTCTGAGGAGGGTCAAACAATGATGGACCTACCTTAGCATACGCTTGACAAAACGTGAACGCAATGAAAAAGAGGCGTTTGTGTTAGTTTGGGCTGCATGTAAACTGAAACCCTAGATTCTGGGTCTCACTTTACTGCCTAAAATGGCACAGACCTCTCAGGTGGCTGATGGGTATGTATGGAGAGAATTCCATGTTTCTGAATTCGGCCATATCTCAACAGAGACGGAATAACAACATCCAGCATAGACCTAGGGCACAGGACTCTTAACACAGATTGCCTCAGTAAGTATTATTGCCTTGAGGCTGAACTTACCCCTCAAAAGGCCAATTATCAACCTTTTTGGATGGAAAAATAGGTCAGGATGCCATCTGGCAAGGGTGTGAAAGCCTTGGCTTTGGTGATTTTTATTATAATATAAAATGAGTTGGGTAATTGTGTTTCTAAAAGAGAGGACTGAAAAAGTTTTTACCGCATTCTCATTACAGACAGCAGGAGCTGCCGAGTCAAAGAGAAGGCAAGGTGGGAACTGAGAAGTAGACAAATTGTGCTTCCAGTCAGCAAACAGGCAGCAGAGGAAACAGTGAGATGCAAGGGATGCCAAAGCTGCCAAAGAGGACAGGTAAACCCAGAGAAAGAGACACCGGGGTGCTTCGGTGTGGACGTCGTATACCGTTAGTAAAGAATATAAGCCCAAAATAAGGGAGCTGGGACATTTAAGACAATTGGAAAAATGTTGGTAACCCGATACATGAAGAATATAATTACCTGGATACAGAGGAGAATACATTCTGACAAAGGGTGTAAACCTGGGAGTTGCACTCAAATACTGAGTAAACTCAAAAAGCCCTGGCAGGAGAGTAAACTGGACACTCAGCGAGTCTGGGACCCGACCAAATGGCAAGATCATAGAAACCCTGGCAGGAGAGTAAACCAGGGATTGGAGAAAGGGGGCAGAGAACCCCGGATGTGACTTGTGGAATACATTCTGGAAAAGCTGAGAAGGCGCTGGGGAAGAGACTCCTCCGTGTATTGTGGACTGAATGGGAAGAACCAGACCTCTGTATTGCAAAAGGCAGCAGAGGTCCAGTGAGAGAAAATATATATTTAAAAGTGTTGTTTAAATGGAGAAAACTCAAGGGAAGAGCCATCCCCCTTCGGATTTGGCAATATGCAAAAGTGACATTTGAACAACCAGAAGAATTCTAGGGGAAGGGAAAGCCCCTTCTCTGGTGAAACTTTATTGATTTTCTTTTCCTTACTTTATAACTTTGTGTTTGGAATTTTGGAAGAAAGCTGCAGGTATTGAGCTAAATGATATCCCCATTTCACGTTATGGTGAGTTTAGTGTGTGAGGGTCAGTTTAGGATTTTGGATACAGGACAGAAAACTCCCTTTGATCCTGACACAGACGTTCCTTAGTTTTACTAAGGAAGGGGAAACCCCTCTTTGAGTTAGGGATAGGTAGGATTTCCCCAACCCCACTTTTTGTTTTGATTAAAAAAGTCTATGATCACACCTTTCCTCTCTGACCGACCCTCCCAGGTCCAACCTGGGTTCTTCCTCTCCACTATCTTTTTCTCTACCTGTGGTGTCTCCCAGGGGTCTAATATCTCTCCCGGGCTGTTCAACCAATACCTGGCACTCCTTGCCCACCGCATGCTCGCTCTCTGCCCCAACTTTCAGTGCTATGCGGATGACACTCAGCTCATTTTGAGGCTACCTTCCGCCACCTCTTCTCCTCCCTCATCTCTGACTGTCTGTCTGCTATCCAGGAGTGGTGTGCCACCAATTACCTCTGCCTTAATGCCAGTAAGACTGACATTCTCCTCATTGGCACACCCGCTCCCTCCTTTCATTCTCTGGCCTGCCTCTCTTGTCCCTATACCAGAACCCACCTGCAAGGCTAAAAACCTTGGGGTCATCTTCGACTCCACACTCTCCTTCTCCCCTCATATATCTGACGTCTCTAATAAGTCACACTACCAGATGAACCTCCTCAAAGGTATTCTTCCTTTCCTCTGGTTCTCCCAGAAGCTCAATGTCTCAAGTGCTCTGGTTCTCTCTAGCCTGGACTACTGCAACAGCCTCTTTTTAAATCTGCCTGCTTCTACACACGGCCCTCTGCAACTCATCCAGAACAGAACTGAGAGACTTGTCCTTGGCCTCAAGCCCAAGGATCGTATCTCTCCAGGACTGAACTCTCTGCACTGGCTCCCAGTGGCTGCGAGGATTAAGTTAAAAAACCCTCTGCATTGTCCACAAGGACTTCTGGGGCACGGGGCCTCAATACCTTAAACTCTCTCTTCCTAAATATCTTCCCTCTCGAGTTCTTCGCTCATCCACCTCCAATTCCCTCAGGGTCAGTCGCATCTCCAAGCAACGAGTTGGTGGTAGATCTCTTTCTTCAGCTGGGGCCTCCCTCTGGAACAGCCTCCATGCCTCCCTAAAACTTTAGGAGAACCATCTCCGATTCCGGAAGCACCTTAAAACCTTTCTCTTTGCTTCTGCTTTTTCTCCTCCCCTCCCCTGCTGACCTCCTGGCTGTAACCTGAACTCCACTGGTTACCTGGTCACCCTCTGATCTTGGGCCCAGGTCCAACCACGCCAGTCTCACAAACCTGCACTGCCTACCTGGCAACCTTCGCACTTGGGGACTGTTTCTGTATCCCTGCAACCCTGCTACCATCACTTGACACCTGACGTCTGCACTTACCCTTGCACTTGCCACTTGCTGGCCGTTACCTTACCTTACTTATTGCTATTATCTATTCCCATGTACTGCATTGTCCCTCGTCCCCATCCCATGCACTTGCACGATCTGAATGACACCTGGCCTCGTGGGGTCGCTGTCTGTCCTTCCTTTGTTACCCCTCCCTTGCCTCGTTGCTCCTTGAAACACTTGTGTTTAGGTGCGTTATAAATGCCATATCATATCATATCACCGAAAATGCCACTGTGTCCGGATCTTATTATTGATCCTGTACAAGGTGAAGTCAAAATGCATCCAAGGCAGAGGAGAGGTCTGTCCCTTAACCATCCTCAGGGAAGATTGAGGGTAAAATGCTATGTTACAAGGTCGGATACAGTAGAACCAGACTCCAAAAGTGAAGGTGATGAGCCTTTGTACTACCCAGGCAAATATCTTGGTCTTGGGGCAGAGCAAGAAGGACTCAGCTTGCCCTAAGGAAGAAAAAGAAAGAAGATCAGCTCTTGGAAGAATATAATCCAAGAAGAATTATATAAAATGCTAATGTCACTGAGGTGAGGAGTATGGGTCATTTAGTTAAAGCAGAAGAAAGTAAAGCAGGGATAGAGGAGTTGAACGGCATAATCAAAGTCGCTTTAATGCAGAGAATTCGTAACTTTAGTCTAAAGAAGTGATCCAGCATAGAGTTGAATTTGTTGCACATGGAACAAGCAGCCCCTAAGCCAATGGAAACAGCAGAGATTGGTGTGCAGAATGACAGGATAGAAAAATGTGTAGTGGTTATGTAAGTGGTAGGAGCATATAGATATATTCTAGAAGAGAGAAATACTGGAATTGACGAGGACATGAGCAGGGAGACAAACTAGAGAAGACATATATGAAGAAAAGACTGTTAGGAATAAATTAGGAACTCATAACATAGGGCCCGGATAAAAATAAAAGAGGACTGTGAGAGGTGAAAAGAGAGACTTAAGCAATGTAGGACAGGAGAGCTGACTGCAGCCAGTGAAAACAGGGAGTAAGAATTGTAAGTGATTTCAATCCGGCACTTCACCTAGAGTGTGATGCACAACTGAAACCCTTAATTATTTATTTGTGTCTATAAGTTCTTTTATTCTGAACGATGTACCACTTATATCACACCCCTCTCTTTGAACACCCCCGGTCACACTGAACCAGGAATCAGGCTGGTTTGCAAAGTTAAAATATTTATTTATATATATTTACAATATAATCACACTATTTTTAATGGTTATGCAATAATCACCAATGGGGTGATGTCACACTAAACAATCTCTTTAATCATAAGGAGTAATAATGAGCAAAATCATGCAGCACAGCAATAATACTTTTGTGGGTGCGTGTTCAAATGAAATGGAAACGTGATTACTCTTTCCCCCCGCACACCCCTCAACCCCCCAAGATGCAATGTAGAGAGATATAGGAGGAGAGAGAACAGGTTTTAGGAATGCAGAATTCAAGCAAATATATCAATCCCAATTGCCCCCCCGCAAACACAAGAGAGAAACAGAACTAATTGGCAAACTGTCAAAATGTTTTTAAAGTTGACTTTGAATGGAAAGGGTAAAACACTGAAAATGGTTTAAATCACTGAAATTGTTGAAATTCTACTGGGAGCAGCTTTATCTGGTTGCAAACAAACACTAGCAATGATTTGAGAGCAAAAAACAATGAGAAAACTTAATTTTGAGGTCGGGTGCTATGAAAAGCTATTTTACACGTTATAGATTTTGCCCAAATGAAAATTTGTGGCATATTTTTCTGCTTGCAATAATCGCGATTTCGGGAAAACTATAATGATTTGAGATGGCGTTTGTAGTTCTATGGAAAGCCTAGGATGTTCGCCACAAGCAGACCCTTAAATTTCGTTTCTAGCATGAAAATTGAAGAAGTTATGGACGTTTTCGTGGAGGTCGTTTTTTTCGGATTGTGAAACAAGGATGTGCTTTTAAAAAAAAAAACATGATTTCTTGACACTAGGGATGGACTATGAAGAAGCAAACTACACAACAGCACAGCCACCAGCCCAGGACGTCTCTGGATCAGGTTTTTTCCTGCCGAGATGCTCGCTGTTACGCTCACCTGGTCTCCACAGGGGCGCCGAACGGGACTGGCATGTCTGCTGTTAGATGGCTCACGTGTCTTCTCTTTATCTGGGCCCCCACGATGGTGCGCCTAAAGGGTTAAATGAAATGTTACCCAACTGTGAGGCGGAAGACACACACCCGTCTCCCGTGGTCTTCTGAAAGCCCCTCTGCTATGTCTCACCTTTGCTTTAAGAATGGCAGGCTCTCTGTCCTGAACGGCGCGTAGAGTTCTAGGATCCAGTAACTTCACTGATCCTGTCGAGTCTCAGACAACGTTGACTCAATGGGCCTCATTACACGGAAGGCGGTGAGCCATGGCGCTATTAGCGCCATGGCTCATGCCGGTAAAATACCAGCACCGCCTTGGCGGAAAGGGGATTTACCGCCCCATTCCAAGGTTGGTGGGGCGGTAAATCCCCCTTCCACCATTGCCCTTCCCCATTCCCATTTCTGCCCCATAGGGCTCTATGGGAATGGGGAAGGCGCTAATTACGGCACCGCAATTTTGCGGTGCCGTAATTAGCTCCGAGGTCCCTTAGCGGGTTGGTTTTAAACGCCTGCAAAAAGCAGGCGTTAAAGCACCAACCCGCTAAGGGACCTCGTAGTAAGGCGGTAATGGTTAACGGTCACCGTTACCATTAACGGTGGCCGTTAACCATTACCGCCTTCCGTGCAATGAGGCCCAATGAGTAAGTCTTTACCATTAATATGGTTCGCCAAAGAATTCAAATTGCTCAGGTTTTCCCTTTGTTGTCTTTCCTTTGTAGGTTTCTTTCTGATGCGAAAGTTCGTAGAACGCAGAGTTGTTTTTCCAAGAAAAGGTAAGTTCGCACCAGCGTTCTGTGATAAGTCTGTATATGCGCTACGACTCTTCTGTGCGACTGACCTGCTGCTCTCTTATTTTGCACGTGCTGTAGGACCGCATGACAAAGATCAGCGGATCGCTAGTAGGAGCGGCCTTCAGGTGAGTATGCCGCTGAGTTAACTAATGGTTTTTTCCCCAATATGCGCTAACCTGATGTTTCTTCTTGCGTCCGACAGGTGCGGCGACTCCGGAGCAGTGGGCGAACGATGGAAGCGGTCACGGGATGGAGGTTCGTTGGTTCGCTGGGAAGAGCAGCTCTCAGGTAGGTACGAACGATGCGCTGGGTAGTGATATGGATCCTTGGTCAGCGCGGCTAACCTGATGTCTTTTCTTCCTTTGCAGGTTGCTCGAGAAGAAACTGGACTGGCGTTGTAGCTGACTGGCCTGAAGGTAACAGACACAGTGAGCGTTACGCTGCAGGAGTGCAGAATAACGCGAAGCGTGTTCTGTACTAAAGGCGTGGTTTATATAGTCTTCAAAAAAGTAGTCCCCAGGTAAAGTAGTCCCAGCAACCACACCCAAGTAAATAGTTCCCTAGGCAAGTAGTTCCTTCAGCCTGCCTCAGATTGGTCCACACATGCTTTACCTTGTTTGAAACTTGCCATGTTGGTAATGGCAGCATGAGCCTGGCGCCAACAGCGCCAGGACCAAGTCCAGGAGGCCCCTGAGAGAGTCTTTGGGGCCTTAAAGGCCCTCATGGAAGTCGTAGTCCTGGGCAGGTTGGTCTGCACCTAATGTGTGGGGATATGGACCGTGACACTCACTTTCTTCAGAAAACTATATATCAGCGCAAAGATTCGTTTAACACTACTAGTACAGAAGAAATAATAGGGATGAGATAGAGAGTTCAGGCAGTCCAAACATTATTCTAACAATGCAGTTCTGGATATCATAGAGGATGGGTTTGGATAGGGATGACAATGGACAGTACATAAACTAGTGACAGTCCTATACTAAGGATACTCACTGCATAGGTTTGAACAGAACCGTCAGGGATTCAGGTCAGTCTAGATTCCTGGACAGGAATTCTGCTGGGCACACTGGACTGGACAGGCTGCTGGTCACACCAGACTGGACAGCAAGGTGCTCTGGTCTGCAATCAGCAAGGCGCTCTGGTCCACAGCTATCTGGTCACTGCACGGCTCTACTGGGTTGGGTCTTTGGATTCTGGCAATAATTCTTAGCAGTAAAGCAGTACAGCACAGCCAGGCTGTTCTTTGGTTCCCCTTATATGTCTGGGGTAAATTCTGGTTTCTGGAATTTTAAGGCCAAGCTGAGAATGGTTCAGCTTTAGAATGGGCCTTTCTGCTTGCCATGTTTTTGGAGTCCGGAGTCTGGAATATGGATAGTTTTCTTGCAAAGTGATCCGCCAGCAATCGGTTGGTGGGTGAATGTGTGTCCTTCTAAGTCCTCAGCTGTCTCTATTTATGCATTTGATAAAGGGATGTGTATGCTGTATTATCCTAAGCGCGCCCCCTAGGTTGGCTATAGGCTAGAATCTGCTCTCTCCCTTGATTGGATGAGAAAACAGTGTGTCACCATGATGATGTGGTTTTATGAGGCAGGGAATCCTCCCCTTGGGTTTTGAACATGAAATCTATTTCTCATATAATACATATTTACTATTTTGCAAACTGCATAAGAATAGCATATCTAGATCACATATTTTGTGGTATTAAGTGCTCTTCCAAGCCCCGTCGCGGTAGGTTCTTGGGTCTGGATTTGACTGAATTTCACACTTTTTGTCCGGGATACACTATCTAGTTTGTCCAAATTTGGTACACATGTGCGCATTGCATATGGGCATAAGCCTGTGAAGTTTCATGCTTCTGACATCAGTACATTTGGTATAAAACTACAATTTCTACAGTTATGTCCCAGAACATAGTACAGAGTTCTGGCTCCTCTTAAAATGTGCAGCAAAAATAAATTTAGGTTCAGAAGTCCGGGGTTTCTATATTTTTTACAATTGTCCACAGTAAATTATCAGTCTTATTAGAAATCTGCTTTTTGTCCATTGTGAATCAACAAAATTGTCTGTCTCCGCCTCCTTTTCCTTCTTGCAGCTTCCAGCAACAAACTCCACTTACTTCCTTCTGGAAGATGCCCTTTACAATCCTTCCTGATTAGCATCTCCATGCCTGGGAGGAAGCCCATTGTACTCTTCCCAGAGCAGCCCCAGTGCCTCCCCCTCTTAATCAACATCTGAATGTGAGTTCCTGGCCCAGAGACCAGAAGGGAGGTGCCTTGCCCAGTGGGGGAAGTTGTTTTGTAGTGTTGGCTTGAATCAGGCTTACTTTAAAAGTCACATTGTTACATTTTTCTTTGTTTAAAATAAACTTGCAATTTTAAAACAAACATCTAGAACACTGATTCCAGTCTCTAAACCATGATGTTTAAATAGTTCTAACGTAGTTTGCTCTTGATAACAGGTCACTTAGATTTTAGACACTAGATCTTAATGGTACAAATTTACAGTTTAATGCAGGCTTTTGAAACAGTCCCAGGTGGCCGCTGGTACTTCGCCCAGATTTTGACAGCTTTCCCAGGGAGTCAAACTGGCTGTGGATGTTTTTGTGACCAATTCAGCTTTCCAGGACATTGCAATTCCACAATGCTTTCATGACTTCAGGAAAATGTGACTCCTCGCAAGAAGATTGGATGTTTGCGGGTGTTTAGGAAAAGCATTTCGTATTTTCAGTAACCAAGAAAAGATTTAACTGCCAGATTTCGGATTTCTTACAGCAAGCACTGCTTTTCATCTGTGCTCCATTTTTACATGTTGGGAAGCCCAATGACATGTTTCACAAGTGCGGTCTCCATTCCACCACTAACAACATGCATGGTAGTTTTGGCAGCCATCTTTTTGTGCTTGGTAGAGCGCAAATTCCTTAGGTTTTGGCACGCATGGGGTTTTCGTGGCCATTTTGATGATTCTGGTGCCACCAGCACACATTGATGTCGCAGGTTTAAACATCCCACAGAATGCCCTTTTATGGGCTGCCCTTTTACAAGGAAGCCCAAGAATAGGATACCCATGACTAGATGAAGACAAGGATGCAGTGAAGACACATTCACTCCCTCACTAAAGAAAACAATGGCAAGATGGTTCACACCACACCTCAGAGCACTGAAGAACCCTAGGAGGAAACTGGAACAAGAAGGAGGAAAAACTATGATCAACAAGAAAAAAGTACATACCAAAGACAGATATGAGTATACAAAGCCGAAATAGTCGTAGAAAAGAAGATATTAGAACAAACATCAGAAATGCAAGAGACACCCACAAAGAGATGTTCAACATCATGAATGAGCTAAGAAACCCAAAAGCCTGCAACAGCACATTCACACACTCATAATAACTATGCAATGACCTTGAAGACCATTTCAAAAACAAAATACCAAACATCCAGCAAGTCATCAAGAGCATGCCCAAAAACATCAACCACTCCCCTAACTAGCCAATGCCAGAACCAACAACAAGAATATAAAACAACTCACCAATTGCGACAGAAAAATTCACCACCCTAGTGAACAAAAGCAACAGCACCGGCTCACCAGCAGATCTTTGGCCATCAGACATGTACAAGTCTATCCTTCATATTCACCCTAAAAAACAAACAGGCAAACATACCTCTAAACCAACAGAAAACTAAAACCGCAGCAAAGTCCATACACTTAGCAGCACACAGCTAAACACAAAGCACTGCAGAAAATGAAACCAATTACACACAAATCCTCCCACACACTCATACAATAAACACCACCTAACCCTTAGCAACTAAAAGCAAACCCAGCACATAGTTACTGTTTTTTTCTGAACTAAAGCTGTCAACAGCACATCAAAGCTCTCTAGCGCTTTCCCTATTTATCCTTCTAACTTAGCCCTCCCGTCCACTGTCATTTTTAGATCTGCCCGAGCGACTGGAGACCAGGAAAATGCAAGCAATGAGTGGTATAAATCAAAATATTATTACACATTTTTTGTTATTGTTGTTGTTCGTTAAACATAACCTTTAACAAATTCAAGAACACATTACAAATAAGATGTCACATTTAAACAACACATTTCAAGCAATCAATTCATACAATTATAAAATCCAAGATAGTGAACACATAATTCAATTATACATTCATAAATACACTATGCAGTGTTAAATGATGGATGACTAGAAGCCACTGAGTTACTAATCACCCAATTTTAAACATTTTTGGAAACCCACCACTGTCAAGGTGACTGAGGTAGGCTGACCACTTCGAAACCACTGGGATTCATGGTCAATAAAATCTGTTGAATGCACAACACTTTTAAAGTGTAAAATACAGAGGACTTTCAAGGCAGGACAAAAAAATCAGTAAATGCTTCAAAGTTTCCATCTCCTGGGGCTCATTGCAAAACGTACAAAAGGCTGCTTAACAGTTATTAAATTGTATATTTTCAAAAATTGTCTGGTGGGATGAAAGTTTCACCTAAATCATAAGAATTAATTACGAATAAATGTAGTAGGGTAGATATTCAAATATGGGGCGACTACACTACATTTTTTATGATCAAAAGAAAGATGTATCAACAAATCATACCTATGCCAATAAAATGTGTGTCTCCAATCCATTTGATGCAATATAGTCTTAAATTTAGAGAGAAGGGCAACAAGCTCCTGGCTAAATATACCTAGTTGGGCAAGCGTGTTATTAAAATACTCATACTTTCACTTTCCAGCATTTAAATAATACTCAAATCCCAGTACATCGTATCTTTGATAGGGAAACACATTGTATGGTAAAATGATCAAAATGGCCACTTTGCTCTAATAGCAAAGTAGATGACGCCCAACTCAAACCTAATTCCAGCCAAAGGAACAGGATGTAATAACCGCAATACCCACCAAAAAATTAATCCTTCGAATTTGGAATGAATCTCAACAACCCAAGGATTCAGGACTTCAATTCCATATAATAACTTTGGCACGATTTTACCCTCATAAAACTTCAAAAGAGGTATGGTGAAAATGTCCCATATTTTGCATCAATTTTACATTGCTTGTTAGCAAGAGCTCCCATTCTAGATCACAGATTTTCCTTAATCTGGGTAGTATGAGGCTTACAAACTATAGAGAAACCTAAATAAATAAAATTATCCACCATCTCCTGTCGGGTGTCTTGACCCACGTTTGAACTATTATGCTACAACATTTGGTGCTGTGGGTTTAGAAAATCCAAGATGGCGAAAAATGC